>NC_086320.1:66734052-66836552 GCF_036172605.1 Pelobates fuscus | reverse complement strand
TAAGAACCTGTCATGAAGGGTTAATGGAAGGGCACGTAGATAAAGTACAATGGAATGTCAGATCCTGTTGGACGCTGGCAATTAATACCCACATCTATTGATCCAAGTAGAAATAAACTGGAGTGAATGTGAAATGAATGAATGGATTTTATGACAAAGAAAATATGATGTTCAGAAATCAGCCATTCCTCCTTAATGGAACAGTATAGTGTTGGGAATACATATTTGTATTCCTAATGTTATTTCGCCTTGGTCACCATTTGAGTTACTGGCCAGTGCTGACAGAGTTAAAAGAGGTATTTGACTTGCGCTTTATTTTTTTTAAATTTTTTTTTTTTTTTGCAGTGCTGGTTTTCTTTGGCCTCTTTGGCTGAGATAATCAATGTTGATGATTTCAGACAATCCAATATTTTCCCATACGACCGCATTGGGAGGCTAATACGCATGAGTGTCACTATCAGATGGTCTCCCTGAGAGTCTCATTCTGCTATGTCACTGATGCACATCTAATGGATGTTCTAGTAGGTTAACTCTGCAAAGTAAACCTTGTTATACCTGCAGGACGGCACATAGC
Source organism: Pelobates fuscus (assembly GCF_036172605.1). Taxonomy (NCBI): domain Eukaryota; kingdom Metazoa; phylum Chordata; class Amphibia; order Anura; family Pelobatidae; genus Pelobates; species Pelobates fuscus. The sequence continues at coordinate 66,835,978 of NC_086320.1, read as the reverse complement.
ACCCAGACCACCTCATTGAGATTGGTGCCTATAGTGTACCTCTAGCACTCCAGTCACGTTTAACAGCCATAGAACCCTAGTTTGGAAACCATTTTGCACATGGAATGGCTTGCTGGTGGTGAAATCACAGAGGTGTTAGTGTAATATGTAAAGTAGTTGATAAGATGCCAGTCTCTAATAATTTAATGACCAGTCTGGATAATTTATAGAATTCTTTATTTATTAATATCTGGTATTTATCATCATTATAACAATTGATCAGGGGAAGCTTATTTCTGTAAGAAGTCTATTTGATGATTAATCCTCAATTATTTTAAATATATAACTTGCAAAATGTTTGTTTAGGGAGTTTGACCAGAGTGTAGGTAAATTCTGGAAAACGTCTGGCTATTTAATTAAATGCTAAAATACTCAAGTCAAGTTGCTCTGTGCTAAGAAATGGTTTATACTCTTATGGATGAACGTATAGCTATGGTCTGCGATGCAGTAGTGTCCTTGGATAGATTAACCTGGCTCGTGGACAGTTCAGACCCCATGGCTTTTGTCTTTGGGGGTATATATTCCACCTTGGCTGACAGTCTCCTCCCTCTGCCCATCCTAAATTCTCCTCTTCATTTCCAGCCCTATTCCTCAAGGCTTTTAAAAAATGTATTTATTTTTGTGTGTGTTTCTACTCTTGGGCTATATTGATACTAAAACTGTGTATATTTTCTCATTTTTTGATTCTATTAGGAAATGGCCCCTCAGGAATCTGTTTGTCTTATATGTTGTCTGGCTACCGGCCATATTTGTCTCCAGACGCTGTGCACCCGAATTCAATTCTTCAAAGTAGATTAGAGGAAGCGAGACACCTCTCTATTCACGAACAGGTAACTTAGATGGCAATCAGCCACAAAGCCTTCATTGATATTGATAACTGATATTTGTGGGATACACCTTTAAAATGATTACGATCTTAATATTTTTGTAAATGATTTTTTTTTTTTTAATATTTGAATATTTTTTGGGAAAGAAAATATTTAAAAAAAATTATCCAAAATATGACATTGTTTGATATGCTTATCCACAAATATTAAATACAGATTTATGGTTGTAAATGCAAATAAATGTTTATTTTTGAGTGCAGTGCCTATGTTTTCATACTAGGGATGTTCCTTTGCCATTCTAGTCTGAAGCAGTAAGTGGTCTTAGTATCTGCTAGAAAAGCCACCATGTGATAAAATGTGGTCAATTATTTTATTCATAGACCTCCAACACAGTTTATAGTAGAATGCACATGTGCATACACCCGGAAGGGGAGGGGAAGGCTGCGTCTTACCCGGTGTGTTACTTAGTGTGACATTTAGTAGCCTACAGAAGAAGTTTTAAATTGAACAATCGCACTCCTATAACAGCTGCAGCTTAATGAAGTTGTTATAGGGGCAGGAGAATATAGGGGTTTCCTTACCTTAATAGTCTGTTACCAGGGGATGGACACTTTTGGCCTTTTTTAGGGAGCAGGGAGGTTTGCTGGGTGGCTGATGATGGGCTGAGAGCATCTGTGCTGCCAAACCTTCCTGCTCACTTTGCTGGCTGGGCGGAAAGAGGAGTGGAAGCACAGGTATCCAGTGCCGGAGAACCAACTTTGGGGTTGAACCACTGGAAAACCGTTTACTCCCCAAGAAAAGATGGCACCAGACACTACTGCCTCTAAAATAATGTCATTGAGCTAAAAATGTTATGGGGTGAAAGATGGTGATGGTCACCTGTTTTTTTAGAAGTTGAAAGCACACACTAGGAAAATCAGACTACAGAGTGCACAACAACAACTCATTAATGAGGGATGGACGTTTGTGGTTTGTGTTAGGAATACGTCTTTGTATTCACAACTCTAAAATGTTCCTTTAAACGATACAATATTATACACATTCTAAATGTGAAAGGGCAGTCTCAAAACAACTCAAACGTGTTTTTTTTTTTTTTTTTTTTTTACCCGCAGCCCCTCCCCTGGGGGATGTAAAGAGTTAAATTACCTTTTACCCGATTCCAGAGCCGATGTCCCTCTTATCTGGGTTGCACTCATCCGACATCAGCCAGTAGAGGGAACTAATGCACATGCGTGACTTTCCTTTGCTGTTTTTCCTTGACTCTGGACGTTCTCATTCAGATCGTAAGGATGTCCAGCATCGTTTCAGAGTCAAACTCTGTGAAACTCCAGGAAGTGCCTCTAGTGGCTTTTTAGTAGACCGCTGCTAGAGGCAATCTTAGTACTGCAAAATAAACATTGCAGCTTCTCTAAAACAAGACTAGAGAAGGGGGACAGCAACACTGCATCCAGACCACTTCAATGAGCCTATAGAGTTCCTTTAAAAATATACATTAACCTCTTAAGGAGCATTGACTGATTCCATCATAACCAAGATTTTAGAGATTGTCTAATGGTGGCATAGCTGCGAAGGCTAAATAAGCGCAACATTACACACTGTCTTTAGGGACTGGGTGGTGGTTTACTGCATTAAATATGATTGATCATTAAGATGTTTTGATGGGGAACCTTCAAAGGGGGTTATGTGGGCAGCCAATCACACAATATCTGGTCTTGGTTCAGCTGTAATTAAATGCATAGTTAATTGTAGGACTCCAGCATCCAATGGTCAACATAAACCTTTATTGACTGCTAATTTTCGAGTATGTTTAGGCTATTCCCCTGATAAAGGAATATTGAGATGTAATTGTGTAACCTACACCATGACTTTAAAAATCCACTATCCCAGTGTTGCAGAGACCTTAAGCAGGAAATGTACACATCATAAATTAAAGAGGAACTGTATCTTTTGGCTTGGTGAGAGTTTCATAATTGTCTCAACACCATAAATGCTGTATAAAGGTTTGCTGTTGGACTTTGTGAAGCAAAGGCAAGTTTAAATCCCTTAACTCCATTTTATTTTCAGATCTTGGTGCTTACAGATCCCCATGGTACCAGCACATGTGCATAGTTGGACATCTTGTAATGCTGTGTGCACACAAAAGGTGCTGTTACAGTATATGCAATAAAAAGAAAAAATAACAACTGGGCACTTTTTTTTATTGCTTTTATTATCTGTCTAATAATCGTATTTTTCCTATGTGTTTGCTCACAAAAAGTTTACTCTGGGCCATTTCACAATTTTTGAGCAACAACAATTTTTAATCTTCTCTTCTATGTATTTTGAAAACTAGTAAAAAGAGGAAGTGTAAATATAGAGGGCTTATAATGATTCATATTTGTACATTGTACATCCCATTGACTCGTGAACCGCTTCTTGTCAGACTTGGTTCCCTCTGCACAACATTGTAGAGCAAGAAGATTAAAAAAAAGAATAATAATAAAAAATATATATTTAAATTTGTTCTGTAGCGCTGTACAATGGATGGCTAACAGACACTTACTTGTAACCAGACAAGTTTGACGCACAGAAACAGAGGGGTTGAGGGCCCTGCTCAATGAGCTTACATGCTAGGGGGAGTGAGGTTTAGTGACACACAAGGTAAGGGTAGAAAAGTAGGTTTCTAGGATAGTATTCACTGAGGGCTCAGTGTTTTGTTTTGATGACAGTTGCAGGAGAGGAATCCGTGTGCGGGGAGGAGGGAAAGAGACGTCGGAGTCAAAGAGAACACCTAGGCAGCGAGCCTAAGAGATGGAGCAGATGGTAGGGCCATTGACTTGGAGGGCCACAAACAAGGGAGTAGCAATATTTGAGGGAGGAGAGACCAGACGTTCTGTTTTGGACAGGTTCAGGAAATGAGCAGCCATCCAGTTAGAAATAGCAGAGAGGCAGTCAGAGACACTAGTCGAGAGATGGTGAGAAATGATACTGGAAGCCAAAGGAGCTGATGAGTTTACCAAATGAGGCAGTGTAGATTGAGATATATATATATATGTGTGTGTGTGTGTGTGTATGTATGTATTTTTTTAGTGTTAAATTAATGGGGCTTCATATGGATAATTCTCCTTTTTTAACATGTAAGGAATGGCAAGTAGAGCAAACAGACGTTGTGGGCAACAACCTCACACATTCTTCTACAGATCACACTGGATATGTGATGTGTGTTTGTGCATTGGGTCCTGGCCTATGATCTCAACGTTCTCCAGGCCTGTACTGGCCCTTGGTGATTATTTTCCAGTAGACCGTAGTGTCTGGTGTGACCAGGTTACAATTTGATGATTATGTATAATGTCCCTGTAGGTGTTTACCTGCGACTGCAAGGTGTTATGAGACCATACATCCCAAGTGTCCCTATTTAGGTGGGGCAGTCCCCATTTTGTGCCCAAATCCCTCTTGCCCTCCTTTTCTAGAAGATCCATATTGTTGGTGTATCTGAATATATAACAGAGCTCCACAGCAATAATACTCACAGTAATGTGTTTTTAAACTGTAATGTGCTTAGAAATACATTGTTCTTGTTCTAAATTACATTTTAGTTTAATAAATTATTTCTATGTCACTTAAAAATTCTTAGCATAGTCACACCCCTAGAATGAAAGTGTCCTCTTGTCCATCTGTAATGCTGGGGGGCAGATGAGAAAACTTCTGATATTCAAAACTTGCGGCAGTGGTTGCAGTGGAATTGTGGAAAAATTGTCTGTCTCTTAGGCGAGCACAGACCTCTGTGAATGCTGTCTCACACTCTGCAGTCCATATTCATGGACAATGCAAGGATATATATAGGATGTCACAATTCCAGCAACCTCAATGTGGCAAATTACGTGCTTCGCGCAAAACGGACCATCCATATAGAGATCTGTGGGATTTGTGTACGAAAAAGAGAGGCTATTAAATGCCTACTGTCTCCAACCAAAACTAAAAGGCGCCAGCCCTCGTCTGCTTAAAGAGACCCTATAGGCACCCAGACAACTTCATCTCATTGAAGTGGTCTGGGTGCACTGTCCCTGTCCCACTTAGTCCTTAAGGCTGTCTCTAGTGGACGTCACACCACTTCCTGGATGCTAACGGACTGTAGGTTCCCTACTAAATGAGGACATCCCGCAGCGTCCGTGAAATCCCGATAGGAAAAACATTGATTCAGTGCTTTCCTTTGGGGAGGGCCTAATGCTTTCCAGCACACGTGCATTATGCCCACCCTCAGATGACGGCAGAGGACCAAACGACACCTAGGGACATTGGGTAAGTGACTAAATTTTTTTTAATATATATAATAGATCTCTGATATGCGAGCCGGCAGGGAGGGGTGGAGATTTGTATTCCTAACACTATAGTATCCCTCTAACAAGTTCAAGTTACTTCCCTCTATCATGGCAAAAGAGCAGGCAAATCTCAGAGACTCATATTTAATGCGAAAGCTTTTAAAATCTCTGCATACTTCTATGTTCAGCATAAGTAACTTTTCTTAATCGTCTCCGCTGTTCTAATAGGATTTGGAATACTTGTCTGAAGGTCTAGAAGGTCGCTCAACCAATCCTGTGGCTGTTCTCTTTGACACTCTTCTTCATCCAAATGCTGATTTTGGGTATGATTACCCATCTGTTCTGCAGTGGAAGCTGGAAGAAGAACACTATATTCCTCATATAGTTCTCGGTAAAGGACCTCCTGGTGGAGCCTGGCACGTAAGTTACCAATTAAGAAAAAGAAAGTAAACTATGTAAATAATTGGTGCTAACTGGTTAATGGGGGAGTAACGCCAGCTGTGCATGAGCCTATAATAACCATATAATCTCTACGGTATGTGGACAACATAATAGAAATGTCAAGGTCTAAACACAATCTGTCTGCTAATTTCCAAGACTGCATTGTACGTATTTCTGGAGCTTGTTTCTAATATCAAACATTCTATTGTGTGTTATTTAGAACATTCTGTAAAAGGAGTGAGAAAATACAAAATCTAGTTTAATTGGACGTTTGCTAATAAAATGTATACAATAAATGGAGCTAAGGCCAAATTGAAGAGAAAATTTAAGATTTACGCAACTATTGTAGTATTAAAAAAAAAAAAAAAAAAAAAAGTTTAAATGGTGAGAAGAACTACTTAATGTGTTAACACTGGTGGTACAATAAAAACTTGCATATTGCTACCCCATCATTTGCTGTGTTTGATTAACCCCTTAAGGACATGTGACATGTCATGATTCCCTTTTATTCCAGAAGTTTGGTCCTTAAGGGGTTAAATCTGTATTGCATATTATTGTTTGAGGGCAAACTATTTGCAGAGCTTGATTTTAAATATTAAGATCCTGTGTTCAAAAAGGAAATTTCTTCAATTTTGTTTCTGCTAGGATATGGAAGGATCCATGTTGACACTTAGTCTCGGAGATTGGATGGAGTTACCAGGACTGAAATTTAAAGACTGGGCCCTGGGTAAAAGACGGTATGTCATTGCTGATTTTAGTACCGCAGTTTAACATGAATGACTTTATTTTACCACTGCAATGCCACCTAGGCAAGACATTTTAACATAAACAAAGAAACCAAACTTGGAAAACCAGGTGTTGGTTTCATAGTAGAATACTACATCTTTCCCCGCTCCAACTTTGATAAACCTTGCCATTTGAATGCTTATTCTAAGATGTTTTACTCCTTTGCGTGCTAGTAAATATTGTTACTGGAATGTCCGACTGTCCCTTTTTTGTAGATCTTCATTATGTCACTTTTTTCTTTTTTTCCCCTATTCTTCCCCCTCCCCCACCCTTTTTGACTTTCATAGTTTCAGTATTTTGAGACTGTGTGTGATCTACACAATTTTAATGGAAAAAACTTGATTTCAGACATTTGTTGCGACTGATTTATAAGCTAGAATTTTGACAATTATTTTGTTTTCTTGTTCTGCCCCCACAGGAATTTAAAGACCGATCGAGCCACCCCTGCTGAAGTAGCTTCTTATTACAAACATTATATTAAAATAATGGGTCTCCAAAGAAATTTTATTGACAACACTTACATTACCTCTGTAGTAAAACCTTACAGAGAGCAAGAGGAATCTACAAGTCAAGGAAATGGAGTGGTGGTTGCCTCTGAGGAACCTCAGATCAGAGAAGGAAATGATGAGCCAGTGCTAAAGAAAAATTGGGAAATTCAAGGCTACACAAGAGCAGCTGATGGCTCTCACCAGCCCTTTTGTCTTTTTGCTGAGGCAATAGCTCTTGCAACGGGAACTTTTGATTCGCCAGCTCGACTTGGAGTGAGTGGTGAAGATCTGCCTTACGTTTCACACTGTGTTGCTGAATTCGAGGCTGCTGTTAGCAAAGGGAAATTAGGTGGATCAGTCGACCCAGTTTTGATAGTGGGTGCTGGGCTCACAGCAGCTGATGCAATTCTTTGTGCTTATAACCATAACATTCCGATAATACATGCTTTTCGTAGAAGAGTTACTGATCCAAGTTTAATTTTTAAGCAGTTGCCAAAGAAGCTGTATCCTGAGTACCACAAGGTCTATCATATGATGTGCATGCAGTCTCATACCACAGCCTCCAACTTGCACGCTTCTTATACCAGCTTTCCGGAGCATTGTGTACTTTCGTTTAAGCCAGATATGAAGTGTGTCCTTCAAGGTACCGGTGGATTAAAAAAAGTCTTAAAAATATCCATGGCTCTAGTTTTAATAGGGTCTCATCCTAATCTATCCTTCCTAAAAGAGCAAGGTAGAGGTTTGGGTCATCACCCTAACCAACCCATCACATGCAAGGGTAATCCTGTAGAGATTGATCCATACACTTATGAGTCGTCAAAAGAGCCTAATCTCTTTGCACTTGGACCACTAGTTGGTGACAACTTTATCAGGTTTCTAAAAGGCGGTGCTCTTGCCATAACCCGTTGTTTGGAGACGAGACAAAAGAATAGACATCGACTTGCCGAAAGTGATGGTGTGTCCTAGATACAGGAAATTGCCCATGCTTTTCTGTTGAAATTCATTCCCATGTATTATATAAGAGATCTGTAGACCTGCAGATTCCATCAGTATGTGTTTTTTGGCACAGTGCAAACTTTGTTTCTGGATTCTTATTCTTACGCAAATGAAAAACCTAATGTGCTGCTTTCTGTAGAAAGACATGCTGTTTTGTAGTGGTAAACCCAATTTAGTTTGTTCATGAACAAACCTATTTTGCATAGTTACCAACAACTGGATTTCTAGTGTAAAACTCACTTTTACATTCATAGTTTTTTATTTGGGAACATGAGTTTAGTTTGTTTGGGATTTTGGTCAGAATATGCATATCAGAGCCCACAACACTTAGAGGTTTTTTTTTGTTTTTTTTAACCCCTTAAGGACACACGACATGTGTGACATGTCATGATTCCCTTTTATTCCAGAAGTTTGGTCCTTAAGGGGTTAATTGATAAGTGCATTCTAGGAGTAACACTAACGGTAAATAGTCTTCTATGACTCCTTAAACATGTACAATTCATTTTGTTACATTATAGTCCGTTACCTGTAAGGGAGCAATGAAAGTTTATGACAAGTTCTCGTAATGGTTTACAGTGTGTATATAAAGGTATTAATCAAAGTGCTCTTATAAAGATATCCTGACAATGTGATACTTTTTGTATTAATACTAGAATTTTGGTTTAAAAACAAAACAAAAAACCCAAGCACTTAATTGTACACTTTTTAGGATTTCTTTTTTTTAAAGTGCAAGGAGATAGACTGCCCAGCTAACCTGTGCATCATGCTCCATCTAGGACCTACTGTGTGTATTTAAAGTGCATTGATTTTAGCACTGAATGTGGCACTTACATACTTCATACCTTTTCCTTGTAGGTAATGTAAAGCCTGCACGTTGTTGCCATAAGAGTTCTGTTAATAAATACAGAACTTTAAAATTGACTTACGGTAACTTTATCTTTTTCTTGTCCCCCCTATCGATGTTACTGTTATATTGTACATTGATTTTGATTTCTACTTTACCTGCATGGTGATTGAGTGGAAATCACGTGTTTACTCTCAAATTTGTTGTGTGTGGGGTTTTTTTTCCCTCTTCTTCTACAACATTATCACTTTTCATCTAGAACAGTGGTTCTCAAATCAGTCCTCCAGACCCACCAACAGTCCAGGTTTTGTTAGCATCTCCATTGGAATAAAACAGGGAAATACATAAATCCTGGACTGTTGGTGGGCCATGAGGACTGGTTTGAGAACCACTGATCTAGAACAATCATCCAGGGCTATGGTTGCCTTGGCTCCCTCTCCTGTCTCCAAAAAAGAAATACATTTAAAAAAAATCCACCAGCAGCAAAATATATAAAAGTAAGTAGAATAATTTTGCATTATAGCTGCTAAATAAAAAGTAGTTGCAAACAAATGTTTAAAAGAAAAAAGTGAAATATTATATTAACAGTAAAAGTCTTTTTTCTTTTTTTGTATTGGAATCTTACCGTTTCCATTTTGTAGGGTATATTGAAGAGAAACCCATCTAGGGCTTCGTTTTGAGTTCTGTTAAACCAGAGTCAAAATGACTGCTTTGACATCTTGCCCATGGGATCTAACGTTGTATGTGCATGTGTAGTAAGTACTATGACTTGCTTCATGGAATGTATGCAGTTTGGGGAACCAAAGACATTGGGGTTCAGTGTTTTTTATTGCTAAGATCTTGGTAATGGGAAAAAAGATTACTGCTCAATTTAAGGCTATCACTTGGCATATATGTGCTTTGATGTAACTGGGGTTTAAATGTTTGTATTAGGGAGTAACAAATGAATACAATGAAAATACATTTAATAGGTAACACACATTATCAGATCACATACATTGCAAGTGATATAATAATATCTTGGCACCTTCATGGAGTTGTCTACAAAAACCATGAAATTGGATGGCAAATCACATTGTGCATGCTTGCTTTGGCGTGTGTGGCAGAAACTTCCCCTAACTGATAAAACTATCATCATATATTGATCGATATTAAAACTAAAGAGCTAGGCCACTGATGGTGATATACGCGCCTAGCTAAGGGTGCTTATTTGCCTTATACCCTCACACAACTATATCTCCTACCTCATGTCACCTTTGTGTAATAATTAGCTTTTTCATGGAACACTAATTTGAATTAACTGCTTTGAACTGGATAACCGCTTTTAACAACAAAACAATAATTGTAGGGAGTTGTAGATCTTGATGCTTAAATATTGTCCCATTGTCTTTGATGCTTACAGCAGTGATTACCATGGTAACCTTGGAATCAATTTTTTTTTTTTTAACTGTGTTCCATGATGCATCATGGGAAACTAGTTTACAGACCCTTTTTAGAGGTAAAGCTACCCATCAAGTATATGAAAGCATCTTTTATTTTATTAAAATGAGCTTCAGATTTTTTTTTTTTGGTCAGCCAACTTAGTTAACTAAACGGCCAAAGGACACTATGCTCCATGTGTCTATTCAGTTGGATTTCCTCTATATAAAATATATATCAATATGCAAGTAACATTCAGTTTTAATGAACTGAATAGAAGCATGGCAGAGCTTTTGATTGGATGAAAGGTCATTGGAATGGGACTATATTGATTTTGGTGGCTAAACTAACAGTTTATTAACTTGGAAAGTTGTGATTTGAAATGGTCATGATGCTTGTAGTATGTATGTAATGCTGCACATACAGTGATATTTATTGTTGCAGCAGGAGATGTAATCCCACCCCTGGCAGTGTCATTACCAAGTCTGAAATGAGGTCTTTGCTGGTTAATGTCAATTCTGTGCATATGTTATGCATGGATAGTCATTTGTTGGCTGAGAGTGCTCTGCTGATGCTCTCAGCCAATGAATGAGCAGCAGGATTGTCTTGGGTATCTGCAGCTCTGCATAAGCTGGACACAATCAAGATGTCATTGTGGGGCCCAGGTAAGAAGGCAAACCATTGCAAAACGGTTTGCCCCAATACAGCTCCACGGCACTTATAACATTATAACCACGGCAGCTCTCTGTAACAGTTCACAATATGGCAGATTATAGGGATCCTATAGACCCTTAGACCGCTTCCTTTTATTGAAGTGGTTTGGGTGCAGTGTCCCTGCCCCTGTCCCCTTAACATTTTAGGGTTAAGAGTGCCTCTACTGGATGTCTACCAGTCAGCCACTAGAGATGCTTCCTGCAGTTTCACATAGTTTGACTTAGTGAAATTACTCTGGATATCCTCACACTTTGCACGAAGACAGCCAGGGTCTTGCAAAATCCTATAGGAAAGCATGGGAAAGGCCTAATGCGCATTGGGTTCCCCCTCACAATGTCGGAGGAGACTGAGCCAGGGCAGAGGGACTTTGGTGCTGGAATCGAGTAAGTGTTTAAAGGGGTTTTAACTCTGTGGTTGCCAGGGGGAGGTGAAAGACTGTAGACGGACACTATAGTGTTAATACAGCTTTTTATCCTTAAAACTATAGTGTTCCTTTAAGACTCTCAAAAAATTACAACCAGCACTTTGCAGATGAACAGACAGACTGAATGGTCGACCAGCAACAATTTTTCTTTGTTCCAATTTTAAGTTGTAAACCGAACAAGGCTGGATCATTGATTTAATGCCGAACAGTCCATGGGATATTGTGGGTGGGAGGATAATTAACAAACCTCAGTACGATTTTGATTATTCCACCGTTAAAACACATTTCCACTGAATTCTTACAGGCATCTCAGCCACCATGACTGTTTAAAGACAACTTGAAGAACTTTTTTTTTATTTTGATGATTGATTGAGATCTATTTACATGGCTTACGTTTTTACAGCACTTTGTATGTGTGTTATCATACTGGCTTTTTTTGATAGCAGAGCACCACCTGTTAACACCAACTGCTAACTTAATTTAAAGCTTAACAAATTTGAATTTTTGTGGTTTATTATCCAATAAAGATTTTGCAGAACTTCTACTGTCTCAAAATAGCTAAATGGGGAAAGGCTCACCAACTTTATTTTGACATAAAATTTGTAACTTCCTTAATTCTCCACAATTCCCAGTTTACTAAATAAAACCACTCAACTTTGTTCCATCATACACACGTCTGTCTGATGTTCAAAATTTTTTGCTCATAGCAGGCACAAGTATTTTTTTTTCTTTTTTTCCGAGTGATCTATGATTTCAGAAGGCTGTAATTCTGACATTGCCAGGGTTATTTATTAAAGGGAGAATTTTAAGTGAATTTCAAATTTAAGGACAGACTAGAAACATGAAAACAGAATCGATTTCTAATTCAGCTTTTTTTCTTTTCAAAGTGCTGTCTATTTTCATTTTAGTGATAGCCCTGTGTATGTGTCATAAAGCAATATCTCTAATATTGCCTTGAAGTCTGTGTCCCTTGTAATTTGATTGCATGTGGACTCCTCTGCGTTGAAACCCATTACCAACCTCTGTAATCGTGCAAACTGGTTAAAATTAATTTCCCCACCTAGAGTCTGACTGAATTACTATTAGCAGGGTTACATATTGGCAGGGTTTGTACGCACACTTGCACTTTTCTAACTCTGTAGCAAATGTCCGTTTTTGTAACTTTAGACTCCCAAAAAACTATTACCAATGAGTTCAATGCTATAATGGTTTCTCTGTGAAACGTCCATGTTATGGTTACAAAATGTTGTCAATCCTTTGTAAGTAGAATTGAATAATCTGTTAAGATGCTGTTTGTGACAATTTGCTGTGCAAAATATGGTGGTTGAGATTCAAATTTATATTATGCAACATAAAATTCATATGAAGAATAAATTCTAATTATGAAATGTTTCTGCATTGTGTTGAATGTGTAACAAGTTATTATACATGCGCGCGCACACACACACACACACACAAATGTACAATTAACAAACCTTGGTCCAGTACTTACACACAAATTGTACTTGACCTAGTGTAATCTCTCGCTAGTGTGTACAGTTGCAAAAAATAAATAATAAATACTCAACAGACCCCTTCAGTGCTCTACATTGTGCAGCTCTAGATTAAAAACATGTACAAAATCTACAACAGGCGTATACTCAAATGTATCAATTGCTTGTTCTCCCCATACAGTAACCCTACCCATACAGTAACATTGCTGAGTTTTATCTAGACATTGATAGGCATGTTAATTTAAAGCAGTGTTCCCAACACTCTGGCTGAACTACAATTCCCATGATTCTCTGGCTATTTCATTCAAAGAATCATGGGAGTTGTAGTTGTTTTCCACACTCTGGTTGGCCAGAGTGTGGAGAACCCCAGTTTAAAGGAACACAAAATGTTTATTGGATGTACCCCAAATTAAAACCTGAATGAATTAAATTATGGATCTTTTTTTTTTTTTCTTCCATTCTTGGATGCTGCCTTTGCAAACCCTCACCTTCTTCCCCAGCCCTGACTTTCTGAAGCTGTCCAATCAGACTTGTACAATGTATCTCAATGAGAAGCCTTTGCAATGCAGGTTCTCCTGGACAATTGCAGCTTCTGAAGTTTTTAGCTCTCCTGAGGTAACAAAACCAGGAAGTAACAAGACCATCTGTTTGACAGCCAGGAAGGTGTAACAAGGTTAAAGGGACACTATAGTCACCAGAACAACTACAGCTTATTGAATTTGTTCTGGTGAGTAGAATCATTACCTTCAGGCTTTTTGCTGTAAAAAGTCTTTTCAGAGAAAATTCAGTGTTTACATTACAGCCTAGTGATAACTTCACTGGCAACTCCTCAGATGGCTGTTAGAGATCCTGAAATGGATTAATGACACAATTGATTAAGTAATGTCAGGATGCTCTATTATAACAGCTGGCCTTTGATCCTGATTTGTATCTTCTTCTTGTCCCCCCTCCCCCCGCACTGGATATCCTGTTAACACCTTGCCTTTATGACTATTGGGAAGTGTTTGTGTAATCAAGTAACACCTGTAATCAAGTAACACACCAGCTAATGCCAAATGTGCTTTAAGTTCTTTGAAGATGCAATTGACAGGAGATGACTGTATTATGTAAAGACAACCCCTTTTGGATGTGTACAGAATTCTGTTATAAGATCTGTGTTTTTCCCCATTAAAATTAGGAACAGTATTTTGTCATACACTTGTGTGACGGAGTACTGCCCTCCGAGCTTGTATTTCTGCTGTGTCCATTCCTTGTCTTCATACCTGAGAGAAAAAATAGCTGTCTGCTGAATTTAAACCACAACAATATGGTGTCAGAAGTGGAGAGAGAATCCAAATCGGGTAGGAACATCATCTGTTTTATTTTTGTGTTCTTTGCCTTGTTTGGATTCTCTGAACAATTTTTTTTGTGGTTGCAGAAAAGTAATGTTTTTTTTGTTTTTGTTTTGCCTTTCTTTTTGTTTTTGTTGTACTCTCAGAAGTTAAAAGGGTTTGAGTCCCCAAGTAGCTGTGCATTATAATATTTTACATAATATTATATTTTTACAGCATACTTTATGTTATGGGTTAGAGTCCCATAATAAGTTGTTATTAAGTTTGGGTTAGAGTCCCATGTTAAGTATGGGTTAGAGTCCCATGTTAAGTTGTATAAGAGGAGAAATTGATTATTTTATGGGTTAGAGTCCCATCTTACCGGTAAGTTGTATATAGTGGGTATAGCAGTCCCACTGAGTGACCAGATTTAGTCACTATATTGGATGCACGGTTTGGACACAGTAGAATAAATGTTATTTTGTTTATTGCAGCGCTGCATGTATAGTTGTATTGTTTAAAAAGTGTGCATTGTTCAAATATAAAGTGTTATATATTGTAAAGTGTTATCTGTGTGAAGTTGGAAATGGGCTCCAGTAATGGTTAAAAATTCCCAACAAAATTCTGTAAAATTTAAATCATCTAAAGATGTCCCTAATAGTGCTGCGTCACGTACTCAAGTCAAGTCTCAGGGTCCTCGATTAAGCCAAACTCCATGCCAGTTTGTTCAAGAGACTATTGGAGATTACTATGCTGAGCCATTTTGTACAAATTTAGTTGTATGGTCAGAGAATTGTGATACAATGATTTGTAATCCATGGCCAAGAGAGGGTTCTTTTAGTGATTTTAATTTGCAAATGCTGAGAGGTATGTGTATTAAAGGTTTTAAAATGTGGGGTCCAGGTGGAGATCCAAAATGGGATAAGAAGTATTTGCATAATGCAGCTACAAGATGGTTAAAGTGTGCTCAGTTATGGGTTGTTCCTGATCAGGCTACAAAGTATGTTCAGGCTTCTGCAGCATCACTTGCTTATTTGCTTCTATTGTACCATTATATCACAGTTTAGATTTAAAAAAAAAAAAAAGATTTTTGGAATATTGATACGGATGAAATTTTAATGGCAATTGGTAAAAGGAACAGGCATGTTGGACAGATGGTTGTGAGTCCTTCTGCAATGGTGAGATGCACTGCAGAAAGTGTTGATGTTTGTATCAAAGATGAGAAAGTGACAAAAAAGTCTGTGGATGTTGGTGCAGGGAATAAGCATGTTGTTAGTGTTTTAGTGGTGGATGAGGGTTATAAGAGTCATGGTGTACTAGTTCCCAGGCGGAGTTGATTGCTCTTACACAACCCTGTATTGCTTTTCAAGATCAAGATGTGACTATTTTTACTGATTTGAGATATGCCTTTGGAGTGGTTCATGATTTTGTTGTCATTTGGCAGGCTAGAGGTTTTGTTGCAGCTGATGGTCGAACTGTTTCTCATTTTGCATTAATTGATGGATTATTGAGGGCCATACTGTTACCTAGATCTTTAGCTATTGTGAAGTGCAAGGGCCATGATACAGATCAATCTATGGTCAGGGATGGTAATGATTTTGCAGATTTGGTGGCGAAAAGGGCGTCTGCCTCTTTTCCCCTATGGCCAGATTACAGTATTGTTTCTTGTGGCCAGGTCTTAACTGCAGTGCATATAGCCCCTCATACTGATGACATTGATGTTCTTTCTATGCAGGCTGCATCATCTTCGGATGACTTTGCTTACTGAAATATACATTCTGTTACACCTGATGCAACTTCTGGTATCCTCAAGGATCCTAAAGGTTGCATAGCAATCCCTCAAGCTTCTTCTGTGTTAATCATCCGACAGTTCCATGGCTATGGACATGTCGGACGAAGAGGGGTATTGGCTATGCTAAAATAACGATTTGTAATTAACAGGTAAGATCATACAGTTACCAATATTTTATCCTGGTGCTTAACATGTGCAAGAGTTAATACTACCAAACCACAGTTTAGTAAACATGACCACCTTCCTCCAGTGGAAGGCCCAATGTTACATTTACAAATTGACTTCATGCATATGAAAATGGCAAAAGGCGGACTCAAGTGTTTACTCGTCATTGTAGACACATTTTGACTGCCCAGTTAGGATTAATAGTGATAAAGGAACTCCTTTCGCTTCAGCAGTTACACAGCAGGTTTATAAAATGTCGAGTATAGATTGGAAATTTCATATACCCCATCACCCTCAGTCATCAGGGCAAGTAGAAATGATGAATAGAACGATAAAGGAGAAATTGACAAAAGGAGGCTTGGGTAGCACACATAATTGGCCAGACAATTTGCCAGCAGTTTTAGCTGAGATCAGACTGACCCCTAGTTCAACTACGGGTTATCCACCCTTTGAAATTTTAAAGGGGAGACCTTTTCCAACTTCATGGTGTAAGTTCAAAGGTGCTTCGATGGTGAGCGGAGACCTAAATGTTGTGTTATATGTATTGAACCTTGTAGACGAATTGAATGGCATCTATGGTGATTTGTCTCTATCTCTTCCTCATCCTTCAGGTACAACCACACATCCTTTCAGGCCTGGAGACCAAGTCTTGGTGAAGTCCCTCTTCAAATCCGGAACCCATACAGTCCTTCAACAACCGTTGTTGCCATCACCAGAAGAACTGTTCTGACTGAGGAGAACCAGATGTGGATTCGTGAAAGCTGATTAGAAAGATGTCCCATCAAGCACTCTGGATATTCCAAGCAAAGAATGATTAAACTCAGACTGATCCAGAATGAACAATAGTGCTCGGTGCACCCTAATTATTCTTCTTTCCATGGGACTTGGTTATGCACTGATTAATATTATTTGATCCCAAAGAACAGTGATGGTAAAATATGTTATTAATATATTTCACTCTAAGCAGGCTTTATCTTCTTCATCATGGGAAACAGACAATCATTTTATTGGATCTGCAAAGAATTTATACCAAGCCCTAAAATGTAACCAATTGTTTAATAAACCTTAATTCGTCCAGGAGGGAGGGACGGTCTTATTATAGCCATGGCTCCCCGGAGATTTTCTCCAGAAATAATGGTTCTTAAGGTTTTTTTTCTTCCCTGAGTGCTATAATAGACATTTAATTAATTTACTGATATGTTATTCTTTCAGAATAAAAGATTGGAATGAAATGGATTAATGACACAATTGATTAAGTAATGTCAGGATGCTCTATTATAACAGCTGGCCTTTAATCCTGATTTGTATCTTCTTCTTGTCCCCCCCCCCCCCCCCCCCCTCCCCCCACCCCCCACTCCCCCCACCCCCCACCCCCTACACTGGATATCCTGTTAACACCTTGCCTTTATGAGTATTGGGAAGTGTTTGTGTAATCAAGTAACACCTTTTGACCAGCTAATGCCAAATGTGCTTTAAGTTCTTTGAAGATGCAATTGACAGGAGATGACTGTATTATGTAAAGACAACCCCTTTTGGATGTGTACAGAATTCTGTTATAAGATCTGTGTTTTTCCCTATTAAAATTAGGAACAGTATTTTGTCATACACTTGTGTGACGGAGTACTGCCCTCCGAGCTTGTATTTCTGCTGTGTCCATTCCTTGTCTTCATACCTGAGAGAAAACATTGCTGTCTGCTGAATTTAAACCACAACAGATCCTTTCCTGGGTCATGGCTGCCTAAAATGCATCCAAACATTCAGTATCTCCTCCCTCTGCATGCAGACACCGAAACTTTCCTCACAGAGATTCAATGATTCAATTAATCTCTGAGGAGATGCTGATTGGCCAGGGCTGTGTTTGAATTGTGCTGGCTCTGCCCCTGATCTGCCTCTTTGTCAGTCTCAGTCAATCCTACGGGGAAGCAATGAGATTGCTGACATCATCAGAAGTGGTGGTCTGTCCAGACAGCTTGTTTATCTGAGGCAAACCACATGCAGAGTTACAGCTTCAGGCTTGATGCTTGGTGTTTGTGCTTATCTTGTGTTTCACGTTGTACTCCGCAAGACACGCATTGGCAGGACTCAATTACCAGAAACCGATAAGTGCACTTAAACTTTTTTTTTTTTAATAGTGTATAATATTTTTTGCTTTTAACAGTTACAATACATACTTGCCTTTAGACCTTCTGATTGCCCTATTGTTCCTGGTTTCCTATTGTTTAATTGAGTAATGAAGTATCCAGGCACACCTGAGGTTTCCTATTGTTTAATTGAGTAATGAAGTATCCAGGCACACCTGAGGTTTCCTATTGTTTCCTATTGTTTAATTGAGTAATGAAGTATCCAGGCACACCTGAGGTTTCTTCTAAAAGGCACTTTTTAGAAGAAACCTAATGTGTGCCTGGATATTCCTTTTCTTCCATTTGATGTCTTCAGGGATTGGCCCTCCCTTTCTGGAGCACCATGCAGGAAGTATCCCCCTCCTTTTTTTTTAGTGTGTGCATACACTTTTTTTTATATCTTCAAACTTTTGTTTGGGGAGTGGAACGTCACCCCAAAATCTGAAATCAAGTCTTTCAGCCCTAGAGCCAGGAGTCTGAGACTCTATAAAGGTGTTATATCACATTATTCAAAGTGGTTTTATGTGGATAAACTACACTATCCTTTTATATCTACATCTGTTTGTTTTGAGAGTGTACATCATATGAAGAAGATGGGTTCCTGCCTTAAATTGCACACTATAGTCACCAGAACAACTACAGCTTAATGTAGTTCTGGTGAGTATATTAATCACTTTCAGGCATTTATATTTAAACACTGTCTTTCAGACAGCACTGCAGTTCAGTGTCTTCACGCTCGGCGTCGCTGAATTTTCCTATGAAGTGCTGATCGGCCAAAATGGCGTTTGGCCCTTTCCCCAGTGCCGATTTTAGCCAATGCCTTTGGAATTCTGTCACCAAGGAGGCAGACTGGGGGCAGGGTCAGCGCTGTCAAACCCGTGCTGCGGTGGAAATAAGGTGAGTTTGAATTCCTTTTAACGGGGTTGATGGAGGGCAAGCTACCTAAATCGTGGGTTTAACACTCTAGGTTCAGGAATACATGTTTGTGTTGCTGACCCTCTAGTGATCCTTTAATAGCACATCTGCGCAATTGAGCCATATCATTTGGACTCTAGCAAATGTGAGTTTAGTCACAATATCACCCCACACATTGCACTTTTTACAATACTATGTTTTATTTTTTTTGGTTTTACATGCTTTGTTTTACTGTAGAGACACCCCCTACGTCTTGTTCGGTGTAAGACAATTTCACGTGATTTTATGTATAGCACTCCACTATTGTTTTATAAGTTAAGCACTTCTAAACACCTGTTTCTTTTTTTTTTGGGGGGGGGGGGGGTTTGTATGGTATAGGTGAGGGACAAAAGGGATCCCATCACGTTTGTTTTAAAGCTGCTTGTTAAATCACATATCTTTAAATAGTTGGAAGCGCTTCACTATACTTCTATTGAGTTATTTTTGTTTGGATTTATTAATTCATCCAGAACTTTTAATATAAATTTTTGCTCCCCCCTACCCCCAATAAACTCAAAGTGCTTTTTGGTATGGTCTTGTAATCATACATTTCTGCAGACAGTAAAAATTACATTCTGCTGTAAATATAATGAAAGAAGAATCCTCTTCTGACTTCAATATATTGCATTACACAAATCTTTGTTGTATGAGAACAGAAAAAATATAAACAATCCTTGCCATTTTAACAAATCGCCACTCTGTTAGCTTTATTTTATTTTCTCTACTCTAGCTTTATGAATAAACAAGACGTTTACGATCGCTTTTCATTATCATAGCTGTTTTAGATACCTCCCAAGCATAGTGTATGCACCAGCCTATATGACTTACTTTGTTGGATATTTAGACCCATACACAAAAGCAGACTGCTGATGTACAGTTGTGCTCAGTAGTGTCCTACTGACCTTACTATACATTTTATTTACAGACCTTATGAAGCATAACAAATGTTTAATAATGGAGAAAATCTGCTCTAAAGATGCATCAAACTCTGGTATTTGACAAGAATGTAAATTTTGAGAATATTTTGCAGGAAAAAAAAAATCTAAACCAAATTTAAAACTGCTAAACCTAATTGCCTTCCATGAGTGAATAAAATCCTATTTAGAGGGGGAGGGCTCATACGGTAACCACTTAATGATGCTGTTCCTTTAATACATGTATGATGGGTATCCTCACTTCTTCTAGGATTTGGAATACCTGTACATGTAATATTGATGAGAACCTTACCTAAACTACATAAGTAATCCTAAACACTCCCAGGTAAACCGGTGTTTGTCATAGAAATGCAGCATTTGAAACACAGTGATACAATTGTGCTTATATGAGAGAAAGTGACAAACTCCGGTGTCCGCTTCATTGACAATGCAAATTCTTGTACACACATTCCCTCAAAGTTAGTAGCATGAGTCAACGGTTTTGGTAATGCAGTTTTTTTGTAACTGGTTAAGACACTCATTAGTGATGTATAAAGAAGCATCACAAAATAAAGTACCTTGCAACTCCTTTATTCTTGAAAAGAACAATAACTGCCTAACTACAAGGAATGAAAGCACCACATTTATACCTTCAGATAGTTCAAAGTGCAGATTTATTGTCATGGTGAGAGATAGAGAAAATGCAAACGATTTATGCAGAACCAATATGATTTAGTCAACAAATAACTTTACAATGCTGTCTATAAAATGACAAAAGAAAAAACTTAATTTTTTTTTTTGTTTGTGCACATTTTGTGAGCAGCCATATATCAATGTGGAACGTGGGCTTGATGCAGTGTTTTATCTTCTTCTTTTCATAGACTTTGGATTGTATCTAAAAACAAAAAAAAGAAAAATACATATATTTTTATACCATTCAAAAATAGCTTTGTTATAAAAGTAACAAGATAATTATCACCTGATCCTGATAACAGGGAGCCAGGCACAGTGCAATCATGCATCAGCATCTCTCATGTAATAGACCAATCGTAAAAGGACAATTTTAGTAATCCAATACTTTTAAAAACAAACATTGGAAATTATATGATAAAGGTTTATAAAGTTAGACAGATTGCATTACTTGGCATGTTGCTCAGATAGGGCAACATGTCCAGTATATTTTCTTAACATTTTATTAGCTCAAATTGGCTTCACTGTTAGGGCAGGGGGAAAGGTAGTTATGGTCCTTACTTTTTAATTGGCGGTGGCTAAGTGTGCAACCCAGGAAGGGGTAAGAGGATGGACAATAGCATATTCACCTTTACATTGTTTAATTAATTAGAGAACCCACAAGCCCCCCACGAGTGACGGTGGGGGAATGGCATTAGATTCTCTCCCTTCAATATTTTAATTAGAGCCAATGGGCTGGGTGAAGGTCATAGTGCTGAATATTATAGGTAAAATGACAGTGATCTGTCCAAAACCCATTATTTTTTTTTTATGTCTCCCAAGTAATGTTCATGGTTGGTGTCATAGGGGCACTATGCCCCCCAACTGTAATTTCACAGACCCAATCCCCATTGGCTGTGCCGTTACTTGTTTTAAAGGTTAAGCAGATAGGCTCCCACCTGCGTACATATAGAGGTGAGATAACCCATCTCTTTAGGAAAGCTTATGGCCTCCCAGAGTAACCTCTATTTCACATACCTGTCCCGTGCTCTCTCCTTAAGGGCAGCACTCTACTCCACTCCCACCTTGTTTGATTGCTACCTCCTGTTCTGTTGTATTTTACGCCCCACCTCCTATAGACTGTAAGCTTGTTTGAGCAGGGCCATCTTCAACCTATTATTCCTGTAAGTTTTTTTAATTGTCTCATTTATTGTTAAATCTTACCTTTGATAATATTGTAAAGCGCTACTAAATATACTGGCGCTATATAAATACCAGTAATAATAATAATAATAATATGTCTTACTCTCTTCTTATTGACCCCCATACTATGGGGGGGGTTCCATAGGTTTTATTATTTTTTAAATTTATTTTGATGTAGCGACTGGCTAGCAAGTGATTGCCAGCCGCTACATAATTAACACTCGCATTGCCAAGGATTTTAAAAACTATTTGCCTACTGACTGCTAGAGCTACTTAAAATTATCATTAATTTGCATTGAAAGCAAAAGAACGATAATTTGCAAATGTGCTTCCCTGCTGGATGAACCGAGTCCCACATTTATTACAACCAGTGCTTTGTGTATTTTTAGAATCCTATACTCCTATATGAATGTGGATATCAATCCGGACTCCGAATGCATCCGTGCAATTGCTGTAGATTAGCTTGTGTCATCTTAACTGGATCTTGTGCATCCCGACAAAATCTAGTGTTTAGTAAATAACCTCGTCAGACAAGGATTGTAGATATATTGGGGAAAAGAAGGAAGAAAGAAAAAGTCTATATGTATCACTGAAGAATGTGTATGGCGTGGATACATAAATAGCTGGGATACTATAAAGTGATTAAACATTCCCTTGTTTCAAATCCCATTTACTAAGCCCTATTTGCTTACGCAAGGAAAATCTGAAGCCAGATTGCATCATCACTTAGCTGGAAATTAAATTGCCGGCTGCTGCTGTTTCTAAGCAACTTCTGATTATCTTTACAGAAAGGCAGGAAGGAAAAACACAGCAACCACTGCAAGTAACTCTGCTTCACAGCCAGAGCCAGGCTGCAAGGAAAGGCTGAGCCAGTAACCTCATTTCAAACAGAATGCTTTTGTCCATGTACCTTATTAAGCAAACAATACAGCAAATATTTGCAGAAAAAAAGCATATAAAGTTAAAAAAAGTAATGTACTTTTCCTGTTTCCATGATTTCAACACTCGGTGATTTAAAACCCTGCTAATGGTATAATTTTGCAGTTTTTGATGTACATGTAGAGATGATGTGTCTAGAAAATCCATGTTGGATTTCGGTACTCCACTTATTTTTTAATTCTCACTCCCACTTCTGCACCTCAACCAATGCCCACAATGTTGCAATTGTTGTGCATTGCTCCTCAAAAATAGCCTGACAAAAAAGGCTGCAGCCTTTACACAAAATATAATATAGAGTCAGTGTTCATGTAACAAGAAGGAAGAGGGAGATATCCTGTGTGTGTAAGTTTGTGTACACACACACGTACACAAAAAAAAAAAAAAAAACTGCTTCTCTTTTGTAAATAGAGAAAATAAGCTTAAGGTAGAGGAACAAAGGTTGAAGGTAACACAAAGTTATTGTAAATTATTTAGTGGTATAACTAACCTGAATAGATCCTCAGCCATCAATTCCTCCTGGGCTTGCTGAGTTTGTTCCTGCAGATATAGTCATTGTCAATGTTAAGAGATGTTTATTGCAGTAGCTCTATATACAGATATGAAAGACATGTACAGACTGGGCAATTATTGCTCTAGTGAACCACATAGAGATGCATGGATTCCTTTGATGATCTCAGCCATGCATGCAGAGCCGAGCGGGGCCAGCCTTGGGGCTGGAAAAGAGGTGAATAAAATCACTATTTTTATGTAAAGAGAGAGGGCCAGGAACCTAAATATTTATTTTACCACTATAGTAAACATATACATGTTTGTGCTCCTGACACTATAGTGCTTTTTTTATATTTTGATATAATGGAATAACACCATCTAGAGTCTCTACATTAGCTAAAGTGAGAATCCAAAGAGAATTTTCAAATTACTCAAAGGCATGAGTAGCCAAACTGAAAGGATAGCAAACTTAGAAGATTTTTCCACTTTGGCAATTTTGAAATTTACTTCAATTTGAAATTTACTTTGAATTCACCTTCAATTCTCACTTTAGTGTAAAACCATGTGAGGATTGGAAGAGATCACCAACGTTTCCATAATGGCACTCTTCCACCATTACCAAAAAACATAAGGATGGCTTATTTTCTATTTTTCCATTGCCCTACCAAATGCATAATTGCAGCTCAAGTGTCTGCAGTATCCCAAGTAATTACGTAATAATATACAACTATATGTACGGTCACCCTTAGCTTTGTTCATTTGTCTCCAGCAATCGGACATGTGTAACCTGAGGGAGTAAAACCTGTCAATCAAATCAGAAAGCACATTTTCTGGAGGAATTGGTACACTGACTAACAAAACGAATTTGCAGAGGTTACTGTTATCCACAAGAAACCCCCTATACAACTCAAGCTTATCTTGTCCCTTCAAGTCTTAATAGTAGTTTATTTAATTTTGCCATGAAAGGAAATCCCATAAACTGATAAAAGCAAATGATACATAAACTGTATATCTAGCAGATGCTCAGGTTCCAAAGTGAGTGAAATGTATTCTACACTGGTTACAAAATACATTGTTTTCTATACACAATATAGTTATATTATTACAGTACTCTCTATGGTGCTTTTTTTGGAGACGGCTCTTCCCACCTCTAGTTCACATAGAGCAGGCGAAGTGGAGGGTGTGAATATGGTTCTAAGTACATGGTGAATATAAGTTCTAAGTTACAGAAGTAAAACCAGTAAAGGTTGATAAAAATAAAGTAACATAACAGTTAATATATTGGGTATGGGAAATCGCTACGTCTCAACATCAGAGTAGAACGCTATATTCCATTCTATTCTTATGGATTGTCGGGAATTCCATTTCCTCTTACCTCAACTTCCTGACGTAACCATTGTTCAAGCTCTGAATTTTTCTTTCTATCATGAGCAATCAAGTCAGAGCCTCCAATGATATGCGGAAACACCCCAGCTCCTGGGTACGATATCTAGTAAGGCAAAGTAGGCGGAGATTAGAAAGAAAATCCAACAGCACACTCTTTCAACAAAATATACAAACGGATTAATAAAACTTGTCATAGAAATGCATACATACCGTAGGGAGCTAACATTTGCCAATTCAGTTTAAATTAATAAAAAAGATTAAAATATGTGAATCATGCAAATCATGCAGATAGAAGTGCTGTAAAACCAAAAAAAAATTAAATAATAGTAGAATAATGATACATTGTGAGATGATTAACATAGCAGTGCTATAAACAGAACTTAATATGTATGTTTTAACAGCTTATTTAGTGTTTTATCAGGAATATCTTAATTTGTCGCATTCAAGAATGTCCAAAAGAAAGGCATAAATCAGCTTAAAAAAATGAAAACGGACTCACAGGAATTTCTTTTAAAGTAAACCTGTTGTGTCAGGTTTACATTAAGTGGAATCCCCCATAGTCAATGAATATATTCATTTAAAATTTTGAGAAAAATAAACCAAGGCTGCTAAATGTTACAGTATTCAACACAACATCTACCAGCCTGCATTCAAATAAATTTAGCCATATTTAGTCACCTCCCAAGGGCACCAAAACATAAATTGAGGAGTATCTTGAAGCAGTTGAAACTGAAAGTATTGCAAGTTAGCATGTAAATCTCCCATGTTGAAATTAGTGACTACGTCACAGTACAGATATTTGGGTACCGTGACGTAGCATTGAGCTTAGCACAATATGGTCATATGGTGTAACTGAATCTCCATATTTGTTTGCCGAGATAGGTGATTTTAAGTAGCCTTATAAAATGTAAAACTGTATTTGTATGTGTGCGTTGTTCCTTCAACAATTTTTTTTTTATATGTCTTGGTCTTTATGGTAGCACCACTACTTGGAAATGCATGTTCTGTGTGTGACCTTAATTGCCATTTTTATAGTGAAACGCTGCACATACAAACTGAGCAGCATGACCACTTAAAATCACTGAAGTGATTATGGTGCTTGGAGTAACCCTTTAACCATTTAGCAAACGACATCACAATCCAGGTAGGACAATGCAAACATTGCACATGAAGAGGGGAAATTGAAACCTCTGATAGATAAATTTTAATAAAATCAATTATACTTGACGTTCTGACCATTTAGTGTGGAGATTGTCATTTCAGAATTCACACAAACCTCATTATACAATTTCAACAACCAAGTAGACTATGATTTTCACAGTAGTACCCACTTCAAACTGTGCATGTAGTCTTTGCTTTATTTTTTACATCTGTATCTCTTTCTTGCTTTTCAATTTTACTGTGTTTATCCAAGTAGTTTTTTTAATGCAGACAAGGAAAATATGGATTTCAATATTGTGTTTTCTTTTTAAACAATAGATCAAAAAGTAAAACCTGAACAGAGGCATATCTTGGCAAGAGGTGTTGTAAAGAAAGAAATATACTTATCAGGGTGACTGATTACAGACATACCAAGATAGTATGTGTTGGGAAAACTATTTCAACAACTTGAAAATCAATCACATTCCAAATGTGTTATGGCCATAGCACCCGAAAAGAAAAACTGCTATAACAGCCAAAATTCAATTATTATTATTACAGGCACTTTTAAAATTATGCTTTAGTAAATCATACATTAGACATACTTTCAATACAATAGTATTACCTTCCTGAATTTCTTAAAGTTAGGTAGATTTTCATGGTTTGTATTGCTATTGAACTGCTTATTTGTTGATGGTCGACAAACCGTGAGCGATCGAAACTCTGTCAGTAAGAGCTTGCTAGGGAGTCCATCATAGTCATTTTCTATTTTTGGTGCTTTGGCAAACTGAGGAAATTAAAATAAAATATTTAACAGCCATAACAATATTTAACATCCATAACAAAATACATATTTAAGAATCTGTAGCTGTTTTAATGGCAACAAAAGGCATTACAAATTATCAGCAAACATTATTAATAGCCCCTCATTGTGTGGCTACATGAAGGGACTACAGGCTAGAAGCTAAACTGAATGTACAAGTTACTAGTAAAAAGTAGTGCAACTCTTCATATTAAATGTATTGCCAATGAAAGATTAGCATGACTCAAAACTAATTTGGAACGAGTTCAAGTTTGCGGATATTGTATCTTAATGCCAAAATAATTAAGGATTAAAAAAAAATAAAAAAAAAAATTATATATATATATATATATATATATATTAAAATATTTCATATTTAAGGGTCATTAAAGGGATTCTCCAGTGCCAGGAAAACATTTGTTTTGTTAAAACCCCTTCAGTGCCTTACTGGAGTCCAGTGCCAGGCTCTGCCTACTTTCGTCCCCCGCCGACGTCAGCCGACGGGGGAGACCTAATGCACATGCGCGGCAATGGTTGCGCACACGCATTAGACTTCCCCATAGGAAAGCATTATTCAATGCTTTTCTATGGGGATTTCGGCGACGCTGGAAGTCTTCACGATGTCTAGCACTGCTTAAAACACTTTGTGTTCTAAGAACACGGAAGTCCCTCTAGTGTCTGTCTGATAGACAGCCACTAGAGGAGGACTTAACCCTGCAAGGTAAATATTGCAGTTTATGAAAACTGCAATAATTACACTTGAAGGGTTAAGGGTAGTCAGAGTTGGCACCCAGACCACTCCAATGGGCAGAAGTGGTTTGGGTGCCTGGAGTGTCTTTTTAAATTTAACAAATTGCTGATGAAACAAGTAAAGACGTCCAATGCCCAACAAAAAGTAGCCCAAGTTGTGTTCTTTTGCAAATCATATGCCATCAAGAGGGTACAATACAACAAGCCTCTTAAACCCAACAAGTCTCTTAAACCCAGAAAGGCAATAAGTCAAAATTGCAGGTCTGAACACTGAATGTAGTGTTGACCCTATAACTTCTAATAATCAGGCAATTGCCTACATGGGGGTATTCTCTAAATTATACTTTTGTCAGGCA
The DNA here is from genome assembly GCF_036172605.1 of Pelobates fuscus. NCBI lineage: Eukaryota > Metazoa > Chordata > Amphibia > Anura > Pelobatidae > Pelobates > Pelobates fuscus. Next base: position 66,808,220 of record NC_086320.1, on the reverse strand, counting down.
TTTGTGGATTTGGTGACAGCTCAGAAACAAATTCCTTGTGTGTCTTATTCCACTACTTGTCTTTCTAGCTAAATATAATGCAGTTTGCTTAAATAGCTCATTTACCAAGGTTGGCAAATGTATGTTTTTTTTATCATTAGACACTGCAGCTACCATAACAAGCTAGGTTTGGGTATAGGCTATGTGTAAGGAGCTCCCTTGTCTTGATTTTCCTACAGTCTAATGCATATAACTGCATGATCTTCCAAACCCCAGTTATAGGGAGAAACTATGTGAGTTTCTACAAGATATTGCTCTCTCCTAGTGCTCATCCTCTCCACTCCTTCAAAAAATCGTTAAAAACCCACTTCTTCATAAAAGCGTATCAACTAAACTGTTAATAGCTCCCGACTGATTCCTCTTCTGCAACTGTCACTAGTCTAATACTATCCTTACCTTTTTGTGTCACCATACCCCACTCCCCCTAGCATGTAAGCTCATTGAGCAGGGCCCTCAACCCCTCTTTTCCTGTGTGTCCAACTTGTCTGGTTACAACTACATGTCTGTTCGTCCACCCATTGTAAAGCGCTGCGGAATTTGATGGCGCTATATAAATAACTTATTAATAATAATATTATTAAAGTGTTCAGGAATTCAGTGGTTACATTTAATCATTATTTTGATAATATGTATAACAGCAATCTAGAAGTGATGGTTTTATTTACAGTTAATTAAGCAAGTTTTCACTTAAATTTCCATTTCTGAAGACCACCAAGTGGCGTGAAAAGAAATAAAAACGGACCACTTTTCTGTCAAAAATACACAATGGTTTGTTTAAAATTGAGGGTTAGGGTGTAAAATAAGGCAACAGATGAAAACAAAAATCTAACAGATTTAAAGGGTTACTCCAACCTGTTATAGAGGTTATGATGGTAGGGGTACCTTGATGTCATTCTTCAGTAATGACAATAGGTTACTCTCTTACCTAGTCCTGCTCAGTGTTAGGTCTCCTGTAAAGAAGTATTTACAACACCTGGATTCGATCACGACGCTCGTTCATTGTCTGCCTGCTTAAAGCCAGTTAATGAGTGTCTATGCATCTAAATTTGCACGGAATTGGCATTAGCCAGCCCAGAACTCTTGTTCCAGGCTGGCTAATGACACCCCTATGATGCTGCAAAAGGTGGAGTAACACCTCTGGCAGCAACAGCGTTAAAGGGACACTACAGTCACCACAGCAACTACAGCTTTAACGTAGTTGTTCTGGTGAGTATAATCATTGCCTTCAGGAATTTTCATGCAAACACTGCTTTTTCAGAGAGAATTTAGTGTTTACATTGCCTCTAGGGACACCTCCAAGTAGTCACTCCTCAGATGGCCACTGGAGATGCTTTCTAGGTCAGTGCTGCACAGTAAGCACTGCCTACACCAAACCACCCTGACGCTGACAAGAGTGGATGCCCTGGATGAGAGAATCCACCAGAAAAACGTGAAGATAAAGAGGGTCTTGGACGCAATGGCGATAGAAGAGCTACCTCACTTCATTAGGAGACTAGTGAATATACCACTCCCAGCAAAGCAAGCCAAGCAATTCACAAACTACTGAGCTTACCGCATCGCCAAATCTCCTAAGGCACCGCCTACAGCCTCAAGGGACATAATCTTACATTCCGGGACGAGACAAACAAGCTTTGATAAGAGCTGTTCACAATAAGTAACCACTGGACTTTAAGTCTCATAAGATATTGATCTTCCAAGATCTACACAGCTCCACCTTACTTTGGAGGAAAACTATGAAACCCATCACACAACAACTTCAGGAGGCAGGAATACCGTATAAATGGACTACTCTTAGAGCCCTTATGGGCACCAAAGATGGCAAGCAACTCAAGACCACCACCTTCTTGGCAGCGATTGGACTGGGAGATGGTCCACGAGAGCGGAGGGCACAGGCCACCACCAGCACCTGGGAAGTGTACAATATAACCCCCTTCACCCAAAGAAGTGGACAAGATGCTGTGACATAGAGGAACAAGACATCATTGTTTCTGTCTCTTACTCCTTCTCAACCTCTTCTCCCCCACACAGCCTCACTATGCTAATAGTATTTCTAAACAGTTTTAGTTCCAAAGGTCATCTGTGCTCAGATATGACAAATACCAAAGAAGGCTCATTCAGAGCCAACTTACAACTAGTCATCTATCTTCCCCCCAACCCCCCGTTGACCCCATAGGTTAGGGGACCCGCTTGACCTCCACAATACAGGGTATACCCAAGCGCCTTAACGTAACAAACGATAGCTAAACCAATATGTTAAAATGCAATGTTCTGGTTTTCTTTTTTCTTGTTCTTACTCGGTTTACATCATGATTTAGCGCATGAATATGTACAACAAACCCGAGGACAACCAGCCGGGCAACTTACATCTGAACACACGTCACTAACAAACCCGGTTTCCTTGACGACACGTTAATATAATGTCTGTTGTGAGAGGCGTTGTCACCAAAGTACATGACCTAGTTTAATATAACAAAAATACAGGTGAACATAAAATGTCTACAATGTTATGTGAATGTAGTCACTGCGACTCAAGCTTGTATGAGTGTTTTAACTGAATGTCGTAATGCCTCACCTGCAAAAATAAAGAATAAAAAAATAAATTAAAAAAAATTACGTTTGTAATTGTATGGTGCACACATCCCAAGCAAGCGTTCACCACTCAAATCTCCACCAGCTTTCCGCATACTCTTATAACTGGTCCCCTATCCTCTTAGTTCATGAAAAAACATGAAATAAAGTATATAGTAAGGCACTGCTGGGCATGGGTCTCAGTTATAAACTCACTAATGACAATGGGAGGGTCAGGATTGGATGAAATGTTTCTGTAATCATACAAAAAAAAAATATAGATAGTACATTCTTGATCCCTTTTTTCTTGTTTGTATGTTTTGTATGTGTTTTAATACACTAAAAGCAAAGGATTAATATAAAATTATGCTATGTAAAAAATCAACTACATCGCCAAACCATGTAGATTTATAAACAAATGCATTTATGTGTTGAAATGACAAACAATAAGGGAGATCGTGTCTCTCACTCCAGAATGCAAAAATTGTACCTTTTTCTCTTGACTTGGAGATTCTGGTTCTTTCTTTATTCCCATATTTAAAGTACAAATATCCTATAGAAGGACAAAAAAAAAAAGATAGTACATTCTTGATCCCTTTTTTCTTGTTTGTATGTTTTGTATGTGTTTTAATACACTAAACGCAAAGGATCAATATAAAATTAGGCTATGTAAAAAATCAACTACATCGCCAAACCATGTAGATTTATAAACAAATGCATTTATGTGTTGAAATGACAAACAATAAGGGAGATCGTGTCTCTCACTCCAGAATGCAAATATTGTACCTTTTTCTCTTGACTTGGAGATTCTGGTTCTTTCTTTATTCCCATATTTAAAGTACAAATATCCTATAAAAGGACAAAAAAAAAAAAAATCACTCAAATGTGGCTTTATAAAGCAAACATATCCAATTTTAAAAAGTACTAAAGAGAGATTAAAACCAGATTGTACTATACACAACATGCATTGGCCTGTGTCAATAAGAGGATCAAAATGTCAACATTAATCTTTTTAAACAAACAAGTAACTGTTGCTGGAATAAAAAGCTGGTAAAATGGCTTATATTCTCTATTCTGAATTAAAATGAAATTGGATATTATGTAGATATGCAGTCTAAAAGAATCATAACTGGACAGTGTCAACTGCAATGCCATTACAATCCTCGTTTGTCTCAAAAAGAAAAAAATTATCTAAATAAAACACAATCAGGCAATGTGTGCATGTTCAGTGAAAATGCACTGCACTTCCTTTCAAGTAGGTGTAATGCAATATAGTTACTGGTATATTGTGCATGTACATTAGCATCCCAATAATTTTACTATACAAAACAAAATAGTGTTATCAAATACTGCAGTATCATCAACAAAATAAAAACATAAAGCTGAAAAAAAGTGTTTCACTTCTGTGCAGCTGGTTCAAAACCACTAGGGGTCTCTTCTAGTGAATTACATACATTGGGTAGATAAACCCTTTTCAGTCTGCAATTCCGTAAGGATATTGTACATTGAGAAAGGGTTGTCTACCCGAAACATGTGTGTTGTTTGGTGTCCTTCATTAAAACTGTGATACTTCGGAGCACTTGGCATTCTGGCTTTGGTTTCCAGTAATCTGAATGGTGGAATTTAATTTTCAAATAGCACCATGAGTTAACTTATTTGTTAAGCATAAAAGAGTGAGGTATAATAAAAAAAATCCCCCCCTCCCCCCAAAAGAAATAAAAATAAATCAGAAATGGAAGGAAGGGGGGCATAACATCCTCCCCTCTTTCTCTAAATAGTCACACCAGAAAAAACACCAATGGTACAATGGGAACTAATCCACTATGCACCATTGGATTTTATTTTTATTTTACTTGTAAGTGCATTTCTTGAAAGTTAGGCATTTAATATCAAACAATGATGACATATCCTGAAAGCTGAAAACGTTATGGTGTCCTTTTTCCCTGTTGCATTCTTGGCTATCCAAGAGCATTGCTTTGGAAATGTTCAATGCACCCCTGGAAAAACATGTCATTAGCGAGCCACTTTAATCATTGTATTTTTGTGTAAAGCAGTGTATCTGATATAATGTGACAGCCCAACAAAGACTGACCAACAGAGTCAGCAGACAGGGGAATACGTATGAAAAAAAAAACTAAGTTAATGTGGCATTTGAAATCAGGAAGATTAATTGTGACAAGAGAAATGTGTGTATATAATGATCTGAAAAGAAAAAGCAGCAATAGCTTGGATCCTGCAGCTCAATGGACTTTATTTATAATGTATCTTTAATTTGTTTATCACTTCATGTCAGTGAAAAAAATCTGGGCATGAGGCTGATCTCCAATTGCAGGACAACAGTTTTTCCAACCTTCAATCCACATCGTGAACTTAATGGGACACTTCAGTCTCAACTTTTGTATTGTAATTTATAGATATTTAACTACAAAAATGAATTTAGGAAAAATATAAAATCATGCATCTGAAAAATCCACTTTTACAAAAGATGTAACCATTGTCTTTAGTTTATCGAAATCAGGGAATGGCTATGAATCTTAAATTAACTTCTGCATTCTAAAGAAATTCTCTAGGATTTCAAATGTATCATACGCACGCAAGAATACTAAATGCCTATTGAAATAACTATCCCCTTCAATTAGGCACGATGTACCTGTGAGAATTCATGGATTTATTCAAATGAATGCAAATCTGGGGTTCCACACTCTTTGCTAATCACTGCTGCTCAAGTTGGGCAAAATTACCACGGATTCTGTGCTGGGATGGGGGATAATTCCAAGGTGCTTGGAAAATAGTTAGATATAGACGGGAGTTATGGTACAATGAGACTTTATGCATCTTAACCAGTACACCAAGCAAAATCAAAAGCAAAATGTTTTACCAATAAAATGCTAGGTTCATTGCAGCAGGGTTGTTAATCTTTCTTTAGTAGTAAAGAAGTAGTACAGTATGTTGTGTGTTGTACAGTCATAGAGCTCTTGCATATCAAATGTTAGCACATTGTTTTATAAAGTTTATCCCAGTTATGGGATGCCTCATCCTTTCTTATATATCACTATTTCACTATATGTGCTTGTTTTTGTCTCAAATTCATCAAGCTTCTTTTATGAAAGTGAGTAGCAAGGACACCTATGAAAACACAAAACATTTTGAATTCATGCCACTTACTGATGTACTCTTTGTGCCATCCTCAAATTTGATATTGTCATTTTTGGACTCCACTTTCCTTCTTTTGACATCATTGATATTGCTACAATTTAAATCATTCCGCTCCATGACATCATTGACATCTCCATCACTTTCTAAATCAGACTCTTCGACCAAATCCTCTTCAAGCCCTTTTCTCTTTTTAGTTGTTCCATCCATTTCCAAAGTTGCTTTACCCATTAAGGTGCTAACTGTAGGCGGAGTCTTTGAAATTCCAAATTTCTCTCCATGTGACAAAACTGGCTCAGTTTCCAGATCTAAGTCCTCATCTTGAGATATAAGCCTACCCTTGTCTTTCATTGATTGTGATACAATGGGTGCCAGTTGTTCAGAAGAAGGCAGGATGTTTTCCACTCTTGCTACCTTGGTGGAAGACATATCTCTTTCATCGTCCTCTCGATCTCTTGAATGTGCAAGAAGAAGAAAAAAAAAAAAGATTGGAATAAAACAAGAAAGTAATAATTCACTAATTAGATAACTGTAGCTTGTTATAGAATGAAAATCTATTTTCAGAACTTACTACAATTTTCTCCACGTTTTGTAAATACATAGAATACAGAACAACAGAATCGCACTAATTGGAAACTCACTCTACTCCCACATGACAACATTTAATGCAAAACTGTCAAAACCGCTGTTGCTTGCATCATACTGTTACAGATCGGAGGTTTTATAATGTCACAATAGTGAAAATATAAACCAAAGTTAACTTAACATTTAACAAGAAGAAACAACCTGTTTCAAAGGGAAGATGGTTAACTATCTGGTTAAAGATTTTCTGCTGCTAATAAAATACTAGTCTGTTGAGTCTATAAATGGGGTTATTACAAAAATCTAAGATTTCTAAACACACAAACACTAAAAATGCCCCTTTATATTTGGCAGCTTACCTGTAGCTATTTACTACATGCAGCCATCGGGTGTAGGAAAGCCTGTTAAGGTGCTAAAAGCTCCACAGCAGTTGGTAGTTGTGGCAAAAAGCATAGCATTGTTTAGCTGTGAGGCAGCTATGGAACTCTAAAATCCAGTTCCCAATGACTGCTTCGGGTCACTGGACAATAAATTGGAAAGAGAAGTGGCATGGTTGGGAAGAAGATGTGTTTGAGGGGGAATGAAAACACGCGGAAAAGGAAAGAATGGATCATGGGGAGAAGTGACATGTGATGGGAGATGGTTGGATTAAATATATATATATATATATATATATTTAATTTAAATTGAATTTCTTTTAATAAACTGCATTTACAGGAAACATCTAAAGGTTTCTATCTGTATAAGATACATTATAGTCTAAAGGTTATTCAGTATGGAATATGTGTTAGTTATGTAGAATTAGGTTGTATATTTATGCAATATTTATATTTTTAGTATATTAAAGGATCACTATACGGTCAGGAACACAAACATGTATTCCTGAACCTATAGTGTTAAAACCACCATCAACCCCCCCTGGGCCCCTCATGCCTCCATAAATATAGCAAAATCTTACTGTATTCAAGCAGTCTGCTGTCATCAGTAGAAGTGGTAACCTGATCCAAAAAGGGGGACACATACACCCCCCCCCCCCCCCTTCACCCAAAAAACACTGTAGTGGTGCTGGTCCGGGTCAACAAAGAAAGATTTGACAGAAAAGGGGGACAAGACCCAAAGGCTAATAGCACCATATTCACTATAATGATCTGTGGTGGTGATTGTGTTTAGAGTGCTCCTTTATGATTGCATGTTCTAAATGTCCTTATCTATACACCATAAAAAAGATAAAATACAAAACAATAGGAAAAAAAAAAAGTAAAAATTGCTTTTCTATAAATTACTATTTCTATTCCTCAAACTCTTGGAATAACACTCTACACATGCAGAAACAATTTAGTTGCACAAATAGCCCTGGCAATTAGATGCTCCACTGGTTATCTGTGGGGTTTGCCATACGTCCCCTCCTTACTTACCACCACCTCTCTGGTTAAGGCACGGATAAACAAGGATCACTTTAATGCCATTCTGCACATCGCTCCCAAAACGTTTCTGTGACTAGAGCAATCTCGCCACATTGCATTGGAGAAGCCTGGCCTGCTGCCTTTGGACTATGGCCCTGGGAGATTGGGCCCTTTAAAAACAGTATTCGGCCATACCAGAGAGTATGTCACTCATTCTGGCCCTTTAAATACAGTGGGGTCATTTGGTACTTGCCCTGTGTGAGCTGTGGTAACCCAGATGGCTATGCCATGGAGCCTATTCGTGTGATTAAAGACTTTGGCTCCATGGCGATTAAACTGTATTCGGTTGGTCTGAGTGCCATTCACCTAATAATGTGCACTCAGACCTGAGCTATCTGGGGATATGTGAAATGTCTGTGTGTTATGTGTAAAATGTGACTTTATGTATTTTAAAGTGTTTTATGTCGTTTTGCAACCATGTGGTTAATGGAGTCTGCCTCTAGTTCTGGATAATTGGATTACTTCCCCCCATTGTCTCCAGGATAGAGGGCCCTGTAAAACCTGCTTGAACCAGATTTTGTGAACTGTTTGCTGCCAGCCAGGGCTCAAAATATACTTGTACTAACTTTTGAACCCCTGGTCTGATTCATGCCATTTTTTAATATGTTGTTCCCCTGAATGGATTGATTGTGGATATGTATTTTTATGTGAATGTGATGTATGGTTTTAGAGTTATGAAAGTTGGGTAGAAAGTATGTTTTAACTGTATGTGTAATTGAGTTTCCTCTCAGGATAAGGGGAGGGAAAATGTGGGATGTAACTGTGATGTGATTGGTTGTTTTGTACCTCCCTGTGGGCGGACCTGTATTTGCAACAACTGTAATAAAAACCAGACTGGGTGTGCCAGCACCTGAGACCACTGCTTGACCCTCAACACGGAGCCTTGTCTCGTTCTTGGGGGGATTCACTGTATGCTGTTGGAGATTGATTGCTAGGAGTGTAAGCTGATGTCTGCTTTTCCTGTTCGTCTGCTAGCAGCTATTCGTGAGGTTCCAGTTTGGAGTGCTATTTTGTACCCAGTTCGGGAGTTTGGTGTTCTGCAGTAGCTGTGCCTGTCTCTCAGAAAGGGGCATATCGCCTAAACAGATTTTAACCCCTTGTCTGATGAAACGGTCCGTTACAGTTTCCATAAAATATGGAATACCTGACAGAATGACTGCTCACTTCTGAGCTGACCGGTTTATTAATGCATTAAAAACATTTATTTCTCCCTTTCACTCTACTATTTCTCTTACGCCGCATTACTAGACACTAGCACAAACCCCATGACACCAAACTATGGGCTTCTTTACTTTCCATGTTTATGTGTACCCTTTAAGTGCAGCTCGGTTGGAAAATGTTAACATGATTGCCTTCTACATCTACATTAGACTGGGGATTGCCACATCACTTTAAGACAACATTTATCTGCATGTTAGTAATATATTGCACATATACTTGCACTGCACATTAATTCTTTATTTGGGGGAGGGGGGATTCTGTAAAATGTTTCAGAACTAAAGAATAAAAAAAAAAATTATATAGCAGATTGTAAATTAATTTAGTAATTATAGAGATGTTGTTACAATAGATTAAAAGAAAAAAAAGGTCTCCATATCTCTTCACATATGCGAGGGTGCCCAAAACGAGATGGCGACTGCAGGCAGGGACTGATGTCACCACATATTGGCAGCAGGGCATGCAGCGCCCACTGAGGTCACTATACAGAAGTTGCTAGAAAAGCTGTAGAGCTCCCTAAAAAAAAAAAAAAAAAAAAAGAGCATCCACAAAATGGCTGTGGATCTGAGGAGGAAGATACAGGATCTGGGAGAAAGAACCATGAATGTGGAGGATAAAATGGAGGAGCTGGTGTTGGCCCCAATTATATGACTCATGTGTACAAGGCCCTGGAAACTAGGGCGGCGGCATAGGAGTACAAATTTTCCGACTAGGATGAACAATATTCACGAGCGCGGGATTGCAGAATTGGTGGCCAACACCATCCTTTATGATTTTAGATTCCATATTCCCCTCACTCTTCCATGTGCTGCAGCATACACTGTAAAAGAGGGACTTGTTACTAGATAGGGCACATAGACTGCCTTGACCTCGGCATTTATCCAGCTTCCTCCCTAGGGATGTTACTGTACGCGTGCATATATATCACAAGAAAGGAATTGTTAATGAAGGCCACATGAGCCTTATCGAACCTGACAGCACCCTATAATGGCATCCTTCTATTTAGAGATTTGTCTCTGGCCACTCTGGCTAAGCGAAGGTATTTTGGCAAAGTTACACAAGTCCTTCACGCTAACAGCCCCAACCAATTTCCTCACTAAACTTCTTATTCAACGCAATGGCATCTTCAAAATCACTACGACAGTGGAGGAGGGTTCTCAACTTCTCGCACAATGGGACATTCCGGTCCCAGAGGCATCCGACAACGTTGCTCCCTGCACACTTACTACACCAAGGATCAGGTGTGAATGGCAGCAAGTAAGATGAGCAACTTGAGTGCAGAATGGTTTTTGTGGGGTTCTGTTAATATAAAGGTTCACCTCAACACTGTAATAACGCGACACAGAGGTTAAACGTATCAGAACATGGTCATGGCTTCAGGACATAAGGTTGTGTTTCTCTTTATTCACATGGTTGATGCATCAGGTTTGGTGCTTTGGTATATTTGCCTAGGTGCTCAGTCAAGTGTTAGATGCCTGACTACACTGGGCCGGCTACTGGTCTCCACCTTACGGGAGCTGTACCATAATGGAAGAAAAATATTTAATTTCAGTTTATTTGTGTGAGCTATTTTGAGCAGGGTCCTCATCAACCTATCGTTCCTGTAACATTTTGTAATGGTCTCTTTTATTGTTAAGTTTCCCTTTTGATAATATTGCAAAGCACTGCGGAATAAGCTGTAGCTACATAAATGCCAATATTAATTGATGTAAATAGTTGCCTTATTTTCTTTATATGTATTACATGTGCTACAACCATTCCCTCTTTGCATACATGCCCACCTGGTCACCTTGGCAAACTTGAACATTCTCTAGTAAACTCCTGCATTTAACAATGATACAGAGAGCGAGCACAGTGCGCAATATAGACCAGCCTGCTGACGGCACCTGCGAAGGGAATGAAAATGGTGCACTGAAACATTTTTTTACTAATGTGTATAGTTACCTTATTTTAGTTTTTAAGACCTTCCTGGCATTACTCTGGACTAATGTATATTGAAATACTGGGAAGCCCAAGGGGCACAAACAACACATTACAACCATTGGACAGAATGTCGGTTGTATAGGTAAAATCCTTGTTGTTTCGACGATGCAGGAGTATCTTGACTTCGAAGGCATTAGTGCTGACTTACCTTTGTTCTTCTGGTGCAAACATGATTTAAGTATACAACTCTATTCTCTTGTATCTACCTGCGCTTTTATTTTCTTGTATTGTAAAACCAATAAAACACGTTTAAAAAAAACAAAAAAGCCATGCTATGTCTTTAAATGACCAGAGATGAACATAGTATGCACTGAACATATATCCATTTTTTTGTTGCATTTTTTATGTTGAAAAGCAGAAGTCATGTGCCAATTGCAGGTAAAAAGCAATCTTTCCATCTAACATTGCCTCAATAATTACTGTGTCCGCAGCTTGTGAAACAGTACTTCCTGGTCACATGACCACACATAACAAACCAAAAAGAGGGTTTAGAATATAATCTGGTGCATGTTTAATTAAAACACCTTTAACAAAAGGGCTAAATACAAAAGATTCAAGTTGAAAACAACAACTGATTATCATTCAGTAATCCAGCTGATACACATGACATCCACACACGCACACTCTGTCTACACCAAAACAGGTCATAAACACTAAAAGCCAAACACTAATCTTATCAATAATGCAAAACGAATATAAGAAATGAAAAGCTCATAAACGGAATATGGAATCTAAGCCACAGTCTTTAACCCCTTAAGGACCAAACTTCTGGAATAAAAAGGAATCATGACATGTCACGTGTCCTTAAGGGGTTAAAGGGACAGTAATGTAAAAAATAGGCGTTCATTTTAGACATATCACATTGTAGTCTATTTAAAGTATTTACCAGTAGTGTGATTTCCCTAATTTTCAAGTATATTTTGAATAGAAAATGCAATAGGTTACATATTATTTATGCATATTTAAAGCAACACTACAGCATTAGGAGTACAAACACTTACCTTTCTTCTCTAGCTGTGCTGATCACGCAGTAACTGCTTTGTCGCCCTGGTTGAAATCCTCATGATATCAGCCAATTCAATTCCTACCCATAGGGAAGCATTGTGAGGCTAGTAAGCATCCGTGGCAAATCGTGTGCTGTGCCAATCAAATGCTGTTTTAGGAGTAGCATTTGATTGACAACAGAGTTTGACTTGGTGCTAAGAGGGTAATTGCCTTAGTGGCTTTAGTGTTTAACCCTGCAATGGAAACACTGCAATTTCATGGTTAAAACTAAAAACCACCTGCACTCAGAGCACTTCATTGAGAAGTAACTTCATAACAGCTACATGTTTACTGAAAGCATGTCTATAGGAGAAGCTCTATGAAGAATAACCACTACAGATCAGGCCATGCAAATATTCAGTGGATGCTGTCACGCCAATGGTGCATAATTAATTGTTGCACTATAGAATATTGCCATTTAATGTAATTTATGTAGTGCATATATGAATTGGCCAAGGTCAGATGACAGAAGGGGTATAGGATAGTAATGTGAACGAGGTCAGATTATTTACCATGTGGATTGATCCTTTGATTAATCAAAGACTCTGCAAGGTTTGAGAAGTCACACATAAGTGGCCTGAAGTCTGGTTTAAATATACTAACTCTCTAATTTGCCATATGTCTAGTTTCCCTCTTTGATAGGGGGTCCTTTGATATGTTAATGCCCATTAGCCTTGTGTTCCAGTATCATATCCAAAAGAAACATTAATACTTACCCACAGATGAATAATTAAGCCTATTTTTTTATTATATTTAGAATGAGACAAGCACATTCTTCTAATCAAGCCCAAAGATGATTTGCGTAAGTTAACCATAGGGGAAGGAATTGTGATGCCCGCTATATTGGGTCACGAGTAAGGAGTATGACATATCTATGGAATGGAAAAATGGTAAATTCATAGATACAATTATTATTTCAGTGGCAAGTACATAAGAGGAGATAGAACCAAATGTTTCCATTTGGATTGAGGTTGGTCTGGAACACAAGGGGGTGGTCACTTATAGTTACTATAGGTACGCCTTATCTCCACCTCTGGGCGAGGCTTGGTAGTCCACAGGGTATATATCTAATGTTACTGAAGTGTGTATTGTACTTGCTTGGGGGCCAGAATCTAATTCTGAGTGAGTCACCATCTACTTTACCAGAGACCCCCTGGGCAGAAGTTTTACTTTGAGTAAGTGATTAGGACTTCTGTTATTTTATCCTTTTTGTTTTTATCTGTTGTTGGTGTAACTAATTTGATTGTCATCTATATTTTTGTATGCACTGCGACTTTTTTGCTCATAATAAATATTCCTTTAGTAAGTTCTGCCTTTGTCTGGTAAAGAATCATGTTACCTGAAAAGACTAATTAGTGTTTTGCAATTGGTTAAATATTGTGCTAAGTTGTATTTGGTGGGTTTTTATTATTAAGTTACCTGGGGGACCATGGCATCCCATTTATAAATGGTCTTGGTGGTGGCAGCGTTAAAATAGAAATATTTATATTATTATGCTTAAGTGTGAGTGGTGTTAAGGGGGATTTTATCATTATTTCCGGTCTAGTGCAGACAACCACAACTACGTCACGCACACACTTGAAGTAGGGTGCGTTCGTGACAGATGCCATCCCACATGTTTTTTTTGTCAAACCATTTAGTTGCTTTCTCCAGCAGACAGAGACCATCCCTTCCTTTGATGCATTGATAATACAGAATTTACCATTTTACACTATTAATATGAAATCCAACCAACCAACCTGGACAGCAGTCATAGGTTTAAAGGTCAACGCTAAACCACCTCTTTCAGCCCAACCACAGGCTCTACATTACATACACTGAAAGCTCCTATAGTTCGTGCACCCTAACCACTGTAATCATATGTAGTGGGTATGGTGCTTGGAGTGTCGCTTTAACCTGTAACGTTAATGTTACTATGGAAACAGACCGAATTTGAACAGGCACAAGTGAGTGTTGCTTTATGTTTTGTTTTATAAAAAAGTTTTCTTAAAAATGAGCATGAGCAGCACATGACCAATTCTTACATACAAACTGATAGAATCAGTGATTGGATAAAACCGTATCTTTAATCTGAATTGTTATTCAGGTGTGTCTTTAAAGGACTACTCCATAACACAAATGCACTTTAGCTTGCTAAAAATGCTATATGGGTGAGGAGAATCCTAGTTTAACCCCAGTTTATACAAGTGTTGATTTCTATGAAAAATCACCACATTTATAAATTAACTAGGGAACACTGATTTGGATGTCAAACAGCCAGGGAGGTTTCCTTCCTACTTCCATTAGCTCCTCTGAGCTAACAGAAGTGGCAGACACGCTCTACTTGAGAGTGCCTTCCTCCCCTCTCTCACACAGACTTCAGGCCAGCTCCTCAGCTGCACAGACCTCAGACCAGACGTGCGCAAGCGCCGGCGCACACCAATTCAGAGGCTTATTAGTTATTTCCCGAATTAAGAGACTGAGAGAACTGCAGTCTTTGCAAGCTCTTTAAAGATATACCCCCAATTAATACATGCTTGAAAAATTCATGTATGTATTCATTGAGGTATACCTACTAAACATGTGGAAAATGGAGTGCTCCATTAACTCTGGATCCCATTACATGTATAGCGCACTGAAAAACATTACACAGCTTTTGTACAACACAAGCAAGTTTAAGATTTTCTTATAAGCATACCTCTTCTTGGATAATGGTTTGAAATAATTCTTTATTTGACTGGCAGGTTGACTTTTCTGTGATGTCCTCTCCTTAGATCTGGGAAATTCTGGCAATTGGCTTTTTTCTGACAGAATTGTATTCTCTTGAATCAAAGCTCCCTTGACATCACTGCTATTATCCGGGCAATGTTCAGAATATCCCTTTGAGTTGTTACCTTTGTGATTCCTTTTAGGTGTTTCTTTAACGACTTGAACTCCACTTACATCCATCCTAGAATAAAAAAATAATAAAAATAAAGATTTTTAATAATGTCCCACTACTTTCAGAGATCTACATGATGGTTAAAAACAAAAACAAAAACAATTTAAAGGATCACTATAGGATCAGGAACACAAACATGTATTCCTGACCCTATAGTGAAAACCCACCATTTAGGTGGCTTGCCCCCCCACCATTTAGGTGGCAATGCATCTCTATGAAGAAAATTCAGCGTCCCCATGCAGAGCTTGGGGACGCTAAACGGCATGGCTGCTTACTGTGCAGCCCTGAGCCAGGAAGCCCCTCCATCTGCTGAGTGGCCACTTGGAGGCGTCCCTAGGGGCAATGTAAACACTGCTTTTTCTCTGAAAAGGCAGTTTTTGCATGAAAATGCCTGCAGGGAGCTATTATACATTAAGCGGTAGTTGTTCTGCTGACTATAGTGTGCCTTTAAGTACAAAAAATAAACAGTTTGACAAAAATACCCAATACGTAAGCTATTTAGTTCTTTTAATACCTCAATCTTACTGAAACAAAAAAAAAAGTGGTTTAGCTATTGCTTTGTTTTAAGAGTACTGGAAGTAGCACATATTGTAGGTAATTACCATCTTCCATTACAAGATCTACAGGTAGTAAGAATGCACATTTTTTATTTTTTATTTTTAAGGTCAATAGGTCTATAATGAAACAGATTCTTAATTTCATAGCTACCAAAAAAAAGGTAAGGGTGGTCAGAATAAAACCCCAATCTTAGAAATCTCAAAAGACGCAAAGTATCAATAAAAAAAGTAAAAGTAATAATAATTAAAAAAAAAAAAAAGTGTTTTTAACAAGCACAAAAGTGCTAAAACATGCAAAATAATGGACATATAAAACCTGTGTAAATCACTTTTTAGTGGATATTCTTAACAACATCACATGAAAAGAAAAAGAAAAAAAACACGGCATAGTGTAACACTGTTTATTTTAATGAATTCATACACAAGATTAAAAGGTAGCAGTAGCAACAGTAGCAAGTAGAACTTTACACAGATTTTGAACCCACAAATAAGATTTGTCTCCAAGCAAGAGTCCTATAGCTCAACAAAATTGCCACTTGTATTGCACAGTCCCAAGTTGTCTCTATATTATGCTCACAATATCGGAGGCCGACGTTCTTCTCCACATGGCAGATTGTATGGATGTAGTATAGCAAGTCACACTGACATGTTTCGCCCACCCCTCGAGACTTTGAAAAAAGTTGTTTGAGCACTCAATAGCTTTTGTGTGCAAGTGTTACATAGACTTTTGTATTATGACTTTTTTTATTCATACGGTGCAGCATTTCAGATTTCAAAGATTGGGGTTTTATTCTGACCACCTCTGCCTAATATTTGTATGTTATTGTAAACACGCGTGCAGTTTGCTTGGTGTACACTAGTGGTGTGTGTACCCCAGGTTACGTGAACCAAAGTCATGGGGTATGCCAAGAGTTGGGCCCCCAAGTGCCCCACAGAAGTCAGCGGGCGGCACGCTAAGGCAGAGTAGGCACCTGCTCACCTGGATGCGGGTGCCTTCGCTGCCCAAATACAGTGTCTGGGGAGAGAATGGAGGCAGTTGGAGAGTTGTAATTGTTATAATCTTTCAGCAGTGCTCCCTCGAGCACCCTGCCAGGAGCCAGTTTATGATGTCACTCCGGCACCGGCATCACTAATAGCACGGGAGGGAGCAGTGCTGAAAGAGCATGAATATTACCCAAGCCCAACACTGGACCCCAGGGAAAGGATCCACTCCAGCTCTCCCAAAGGTGGGGACTCTTGATGGACTTACATAAAAATAATAAAAAAAAAAAAATGTGTGAGCAAATGTTGTGTGTCTGTCAGGGAGTGTGTGTGTGTCTGTCAGTGTGTATCAAACCAGTGAGAATGTATGTCAGTGAAAGTGTGTGTGTGTCTCTCAGTGAGTGTCAAATCAGTGAGAGTGTGTGCCAGTGTGAGTGTGTTGCAGGGTCCTCTGTGTGAAAGTGTATGTGCCGCTTTCCTCAATGTGTGTGTGTGTGTGTGTCAGTTTTTTAGGTGTAGATACGAGTCAGTTTTCTATGTGTGTCAGTGTCCTCTGTGTGTAACTGTCAGTGAGTGTGTGTCAAATCAGTGAACGTGTGTGTCAGTGAAGGTGCCCTTTATGTGTAAGTTTTTGTCAGTGTCTTCTGTGTATACATGTGTCAGTGTACTGTGTGTAACTGGGTCAGTGTCCTCTGTTTTTAAATGTGTGTCAGCGTCTTTTGTGTGTAACTGTGTGTGTGCCAGTGGCCTCTGTGTGTAACTATTGCATGTACTTTATACTTCAGATGAATAGTTAATACACTCTTCCTTCTTACATACACAAAATATATATATAAAAATCTACACATTTCATTTGGAGTTTAAATAAACAGTTTACTTTTTCAAGGAAAGGTTACTTTGAATTTTGATTAGAATTTATTTTTAAAGGTTGAGAAACACTGGGTGTACACTGTAGGGATTACATATAAGGTGAAAGCCTTTTTTTTTTTTAAACAAATCTCATACAAAAACTAAAAACACAAAATTGTAAGGACAAATGCATTTATAAAGAGAAGGTCTGACTAGTCTGGCTGCAGCACTGAAAACACATTGTATTATAATAATTCAAAATGGATGTAAAATACTAATTAATGAAAAAGTTTCTAAAGAAATTACATGTTTGTTGCTGGCTTTAAATTTCTGAAAAATATATAAATTTGTTATAACAGGGTGCACCACACAATATCAAAATATCTTGACTCTCCTGTACTCCTAACCGAGGTCTAACCAGTGACACCCCGAGAGAAGTCATATGTTGGGTGCATTATTTCAGCCTCAAGGAGGAGATTATGCGCAAAGCACAAACGACACCACTTCTAAGAACCGAAAACAGCCAACTACAAATATTTCCTGACCGTTCATGGTTGACACTGCAGGGGAGACGGGCATTACGGCCTCTGATGCAGCTTCACCAGACCAACAATATTAAGTATCGCTGGTGTGATACCCATTAAGGAATCCAAAGTTCAATTTCCGTTCCAACTGATGTGCCTTCCTTCCTCACCAAGCTGCATCTGCCAGTACTGGACATCCCGGAGCAGATCCGCGACTCATCTTTAGCGCAGAGACCCCATTGGAAAAATGCCATAGGGAGGAACTGCCTGCAACTTGCTCTGGCCTCCACTTCAAGGGAATAGATGTGGAAAGATGCTTGCGACCACCCTTAAAACACCAACTATCATACATACCAAAACTTAAAAACCAATCGGGCGAATTGGTACACACCACAGCAGACATAGCGGACACCTTCCGCGCCTTCTACCAAACACTTTACAATCTATAATCCTCAGACAAACCCCCCCCAAAGACAAAATTGGCTAATTAACAGACAAATTCAACAAGATCATAGGATCATAACCCCATTGATAGCTAGATCACTATAAGAACCATTCACAGATGATGAAATCACGTCTGCCGTACATTCCCTACCATTAGACAAAAGTCCGGGCCCAGACGGATTTGCCAATACAGACTATAGAACATTTCTCAATGAGGTGAGACCACTTTTCTTGAGTCATCAACTCGATTTCCCCTTCAGTACCCATCAAACACCAGCATAGAGGTCATGATTACACTGATCCCGAACCAGGGAAGGACCCGGAGTCCTGTGGCAGTTTACGGACGATCTCCCTCTTTTAGTCCACCCCGTTCAAGCTGGCTTCGTACCAACATCACCAAAATTATCAATTGAATTCACTATGCAAATCGCCTCAAAATCCCATCACTTTTACTATCCATAGATGCCAAAGAGGCATTTGACATGGTGGACTGGTCTTTTCTCATGTCGACGTTACAGATACTGGGCTATGGGAAGCAGGGGTTGACGTGGATCTCAGCGGTCTACTCAATGCCCTCCGTGAGACTGAAGGTAAATGGAGAGCTATCGCAGCTTTTCTGGATACGCAACGGTACCCGCCAGAGTGGCCTCCTGTCTCCCCTACTCTTTATTCTGGTGTTGGTCTTGCAAAGTCTCAGACTTTGCGGATGACCTCCTCTTCACCCTGCTAGAATCGATTAGATCCCTACCCTCGTTAATGAACGAATTATCACCCTACAGCGAGATGTCCAACTTTAAATTAATCTAGATAAAAGTGAAATACTTAACAGACTCAAACATGAATTTCAGTTTATATGGGAAGACCAACATATCACATATCTGGGAGTCAAGATTACACCAAAGCCCTGAGATCTCGATGCCACTATGCCACTAACATTACGCCCTTACTAAAAGAAATATCAGACAACCTATTAAAATTGAATAAACCCAACTTCAGATGGCTAGGGAGGGTTAATATCATCACGACGAGCATCCTGCCTACAATATTATACCTTCTAAATGCAGTAACAATCCATATTCCCACCTCCTTTTTCCGCCAAATTAAATATTTTTGTTCAATTTGTCTGCGACGGATACACTCATCCAAACAATGGATAATGGTAGAGCAATCGTTCACAGATATCCCACTACAAGCTCTGCCCTGGTTAGTTACCCAAACAAAGATACCACAGATGTCCAATCATCCTATCATCAACCCTACCATTAAGATCTGGAAAAAACTGGCACACTTCACTGACCTCTCGCTCTCCCTTTCCGATAAATACCCTGCATCTCACATCCCATTATTACCAGCCAGAATAAAAGGACTGACTATGCTCCCAACGGCACACGGGACAACAAACACATACACCTCACTGAACCATCTTATACATTTAAACAGTCTGAAATCCATTACCGAGTTGACAAAGAACACCACACCGAATACCTTACAACTGTTTCAATATTCACCCTTGAAACACTTTATTCAATCATTACATATACCGGAGACAGGACTTAGAGAAGAGACTGAATTTGAACAACTGTGTTCAATAGGTAACCCAGTCCCCAAATCATTGTCCAAATGCTACAAGCTACTATTACCATAACAATATCCTAGGCCGCCGGCATATACCTGTCCCTGGAATGACCATATCTCACCCCAGTTGTGAGACGGTGATTGGTATAGAATATTCCACAGAGGGGCATTTGCCCATGTTAGTGGGCAGCTATAAAAGGCAAATTATAAACGGTTAGCGAGGTGGTATATCACCCCATCGGATATCCAGATATTCTCCCCGTCCTGTACGGTTGTATGTGGACGGTGTGGGAGGGACGCTAGAACACTTCAACACATCTGGTGGTCTTGCGACCCTATTGTTAAATATTGGGAAGAGGTCGGTACCCTGATCAAGGAAGCTACGGGACTCCAGATAACACGTGATATCCCCACTGTCCTCTTTCACAACATAAAGATACCCCACCACAAATACAAAGCGTTGGTGCCTTATTTCATACTGACAGCAGCCAGGATTATAAGTCACCAGCCTATATGTATCAACCACAGCTCCTACCATCCAAGCCCTAATAAAAATAAAAAATAAATAGAATATTTACGTACACTCGAGGAAATAAGGTGGTCTACCTTAGGATAAGCATTTAAATACTAGCCATTTGGCAACCCTGGATCCTAAATATGAGGGGCAAATCTATATGACTGAACTTGCCACCACACTACTGCCTAAACTAAGGCGCAAATTCCTGCAAGGCTGACTAGAGACCAACAGATGAAGCTATAAGACCTACTGACACGTCAACATTTTAACTACTCCAATGGAATTTGTAGAGAGGCAAAGCGGGTCTGATTAGAAACAGAACAAATGGCATGTTCTACTACAAGACACTTGAGATACGCGAAACGTAACCACACATATGATCCCGGTCAGATGTAGAACTAACAATTTCTGTCTTCCACAATGTTGTGCTTATACCTTTTTGTAACGTACTATCACTAGATACACTTACTGCAAGCTCATAAGCAGCTATGGGTTATATGTAAACTATAGAATGACCCTGTACACTCTGTAAACCCAATCTCTGCATTTTTTTCTACTGTCAACTACTCACATGTAATGTAAGAATTGCTTGCCTCATTACTATGTATCTTTCTGTACAACTCTCCGATGAAACAAATATGTATAATAAAAACAAAAAAAAAAGTTTCAAAATCTTTCACCCAGATCCACATTAATGATCTGCTGAAAACCATCACATTATTCCTTTCAATGAGTCTGCAAAGTACTAGGCACCTTTTATATAATGTGGACATAGTGAATTAATTTCAAAAACATCTACCAGTCCTAAAGTTAAAGGAAAAAAGTTATAAAGAAATTAATTTGGTGAAGTGTTGGTGAGGTTGCTAAGGCCTCAGTTGCCCCCTTCCCACCTATTATTAAAAAACATGCCTTTTCATTGGGTGATTTCCGCACTGCACTTGCAGAACTACTCAATGCCTTCCACTTGGTGCTGTTGTTCTAAGAAATTAGGAAGTATGCCCTACCAGCTACAACCGATACACTTCTCTTGAAATCATCAGTTTTTAAGTGAGAAAGAAGGGACACTGTTAAAGGGACACTCTTTAAGTACTTCAGCTCGTTTAGGTACTATAGGGATTAACAGAGCGTTACCACTTTGTCACTTCAGAAAAGTGATACAAAATATATATCAATACACAACACACAAACGGATGTTACTCACAAAGTATTTGCTTGATCTTGCGGTTCTGTATTTGCAACATAGGCAGTGGTGTTAAAAGTGGGTGCAGGTAGCACAGTCTCATCAACAGCCATACTTTGAGAAATAATGCTCGTCTTGGGAATATCTGCAAAGTTAAACAAAAACGTTAAAGCATCTTTTGATATGTCAGAATAGTAAGTAATTTGTCAAGTCAACTACTGATATGCTCTGCTTAAAGGGTCACTCTAATCACCAAAATAACTACATCCTAATGGCATTTCTGAGATGTTACAATGCTTAAAATTTGGCCAAAAACACAACTTCACTAAAAGCTCTTCCTCCTAAAGTTCTACAACTGTCAAAGGACTTCACATTTGCTGTAGCATGCAAAGCACAAAGACACTGAAGACAGCTAAGGCCCTGAATATTTATTTAGGGTAAGCATTTGATTGGACAAAATAACTGGTAACTTCAGTGGAGGAGGATAGGCTGAAGGTATATACTACTAAATATATATATATATATATATATATATATATATATATATATATATATAATTAGTCAACGTTTCAGTTTTTCATCAGGACAGTGTGATACTTTGTCCTAATGAAAGTTCCTGCGTGAGCCGAAACGTTGACTATTGGGAATCTTCAATAAAGAACTTCTACTTTTCTAAAGACCTTGAGTGCTGACTATCTTCTACACCATTGTGTACATACATACACACACACACATATACGTTGTTTTTTTTTTTTGCCCTCCCTCCTTCCTTCTCCTCCCCTTGCCAGCTCAGAGGGCGCACATGCATCCTGAGCCATTAAAATGGTCAGAAGGGGTGACCCAAGCAGCCCTGGGAGCTTCGCCTGGCGAACGATTAAGGTGAGTTATATTTGTTATATTTATTTAAATTTGTTTCTTTTTCAAATATTATTTAGTAAAATTTTTTAACATATGAATTAAAAATATATATATTCAATGAACGTATAACACATCTACATATAGAATAACATATTAAAATATACAGGTCTTATCAACAAGTTACTCATATTTTGTTTTCTAAATAGTGACCGTAACTCTTTTACACAAATGCTAATGAACATGAGATAGAAAAAAATTATAAATGGAAAATCGTTAAGAGAGAAAAAAAAAAAAAAGATATATATATATATATAAAAAATATTCTTTAATGTAAAATAATACATTTTAAAACAAAATAATAAAACTGTGGTAGCCAGGGAGGAAGGGCATCCGTCTCAAATAGTTAACTTTGAACTTAATTCTGAAGGTACAATTATCTGAATAGCTTTCATCTTACCTAAAATATCAAGACCAAATAGAATAGATTAATAATATATGATTTGATTGTTTCGCTTATTTATTTAAAAAAAAAAAAAAAACGCTCTATGAAAGTTTTTGGTGGGTGCGACCAATCGAATAATGTATTATAGGGCATTATTCTATCTTACATGATAAAAGATTGGAGAAAACCTTTAAAGGACCACTCTAGGCACCCAGACCACTTCAGCTTAATGAAGTGGTCTGGGTGCCAGGTCCAGCTAGGGTTAACCCATTTTTTTTTATAAACATGGCAGTTTCAGAGAAACTGCTATGTTTATAAATGGGTTAATCCAGCCCTCAAAGCCTCTAGTGGCTGTCTCATTGACAGCCGCTAGAGGCGCTTGCGTGGTTCTCACTGTGAAAATCACAGTGAGAGCACGCAAGCGTCCATAGGAAAGCATTGATAATGCTTTCCTATGAGACCGGCTCAATGCGCGCGCAGCTCTTGCCGCGCGTGCGCATTCAGCCGAATGGGAGGAGAAGAGCTCCCCGCCCGGCGCTGAAGAAAGGTAAGTTTTAACCCCTTACCTCTCCCCAGAGCCCGGCGGGAGGGGGTCCCTGAGGGTGGGGGCACCCTCAGGGCACTATAGTGCCAGGAAAACGAGTATGTTTTTCTGGCACTATAGTGGTCCTTTAATAAACTTACGATTACTTTGTCAAACAAACTTATCTCTTAATTTTTTTTAAATTATATTCTGCATTTCAGAACAAATGTATTACATATATATATATTTACACACATCAGAAAACAGTATTGACATACCAGTCAGATTTCCACTTGCTGAGCATCTTTGAGGATTACAATATATTTCTGTTGACATATAGAGAACCGCTAAACCTATTTCTGCCTCTGGGATAGCTCTTAGATCTTTACTGTTAAAGGAAGAGAGAGGTTTATTATTTGTTTTATAAAAATATATAAGCACATTATATATAAATTACATACAAATTGGTTTTATTTCCCAAGCTAAGGAGATGCTGCTGTAAATTCTTTATCTTTCAGTTAGATAAAGTTGTAAATTGGCCATTAATAACACTAGTTTGGAAGTTTACGCAAAAACTGACATGTTTGTGTTTACGTAATTGCTCCTTTTTTTAAAAGTTATAAAAGTAGCCAGACATAAATACCTGCTACAATCATATTAAACAGAAAACTATTCATTATACGTTGTAGCTTAAAAGCAGTCAGCAATGAATAATGTAACCAGAGTAAATGAACTGGTATGTAAACAAGTGCCATGTTTAACCTTTGGAGCACATTGAGAATAGAGTTGATCCAGGTTGGTGAAGACTCAGATACTGAGAGCTGTGAGTCTGCTACTCCCATGTCAATCACACAAGTTGAAGGATTTTCCAATATTGATGGCTCATTCAAATCTTCCTTCAACAGTTTTGCTTCTCCACTCCCAAAAGTAATTGCGGGGCTAAGTTTTCTGTACTGCAAAATTAAGCATAGCATTTAGAAGGTGATAAAGCAATCAGAGGAATTTAAACAGCTTAACTATCTAACGGTACAGCTCTCTCCATTTTTTTTGACAATACAACATCTCAAACGGATAGATTAAGGAATCACTATCATAGTTATTTAAATGACCCATATTCTTCCCAAAACAGTATAGTTAGATGAGGTTACATTGCATTTCATGTAAATTGACAACATGGGTGAAGATATGCCTAAAAAGAACCACAGATTAAGATAATATGGTTACCATAAGAACCACTGAATCAGAAAACAGTTGGGATCAGTGGAGGACAAAAACAAATAAACTCATAACTTAAGTAAAACAAATGAGGAATAGAATACACTTCTCACACATTTTTTCACTCCGTATGATGAATGTTAATGAGAATTGGAGCAAACAACTAAAGGTTCAGAAATCTGAAAGGGCACAGCAATCCCAGGGCCCCTTCATACACACTCTGTATTATAGATATTTTTACTACAGGAATTTATAAAGCAGCAACATATTTTAACCTTTTAATACCTATCGCCCACTTTTGTTGATGGTAACATTTCCTTACCGCCATAGTTACTAATTTTAGAGCGCAAGTACAATTTTTCGTTTTTAGAAGGGATGTTTAAAAAAAAAACAAAAAAAAAAACCACAAAACACATGTAACGTATATACTCGAGTATAAGCCAACCCAAATATAAGCAGAGGCACCTAATTTTACCACAAAAAAATGGGAAAACTTAGTGATTCGAGTATAAGCCTAGGGTGGGAAAAGCAGCAGCTACTGGTAAATTTCTAAATAAAATTAGATCCCAATAAAATTACATGAAAGGATCTCCCCTGCAAGACTTGGTCCACGGCCATCGAGGCCCACCAGGCATTTTCTGTAGAATCCACCACCGCCCACCTGAAATCCCAAACCGCCCACTAGACCAGTTTGACTACCCATGGTATAGACAAAGCAATGCTAAAGAAATAGAGTACCCTGCCCGTGAGCAGAGATGTAGCATTTTACACAAAGTAGTAAACTAAATGGCTTGTGAGCTTACAATCTAAAAACATAAATAAAGATATAAGAGGGTCACCATGCATGTTTAATTGCTAATTCCTAGAGGTGGAGAGCACTAGTTTTTAGTATGCACATGTAGAGCATGTCCATTAGAACTGGGATTAGTTTTTTTATCCTACCAGCATTTTACATTCACCAGCACATTTGGAGTATAGTAAAATCCCCCTTAAATGAAATCTAACATACTGCCTACCTGTTTAGCATTTAAAAATATGAAGACTTTGCCTTTGAAGATATCTTTTCTTTTTGCATTATTCGAGAGGTCAACGGATTCAGATTTAATTGAAGGTTCGTCAATGGAGGGAATGAAGCTGTGTAAAGAAGAAAATGTTTTAGTGCCTGTGTTCACAATAATTAGGAACGGCCCTTCTGCTAAACAACAAGTTGTTCTGGAGAACAGACTTGCCTTTTTTTTTTTTTTTGACAAAATAGACAATTTGGAATACTGATAGTGCTGAATTGAAGCTTCTTAACCAAATCTGCTATTTTGCACACATCTTTTCTAGTTATGCAAACATAAATCACTGTTTAATGTACATACCTATTTGTTGGACTAACATACTAGCCTGTATTAATATGTTGAAACTAACGGAGCACACAAGAATAATAATGATAACAGACAACAACTTGCCCTTTACATATTGTGCATTACAGACAGAACCTAAATCATGTGCATTACAGTCTGATCCCATTCAAAAGGGAGTTTCCAGATCTGAAATGCCGGTCGGTTCCCTCTGCTTAAAAGATGCAGCAATCCCACACAATTATTTCTTTTTGGTGGACGTCGCCATTGTCAAGTGTGGCTGATGCTTCTTTAAGTAAAGTGAGCAAGGGATCCAAATCTGGGAGTATCTTTATCTCTGGAAGAACAAATTTCAAACCAAAACAGAGTTCTAGAGAATGTATTTATCAGCACACTATATTTAAAGGAACACTCAAAGAACCAGATGCTGACACTTTTCTCTCACAAATGTTAACTTTAAATTTGTAAGAGAACATGCCGCTATTGGAGGTGAAATGGACATGCACTAGGGGCATTTCCTTTATTTCTTTTAAAACTGAAGGTCTTTATGACAAATACTTAATGCTTCTCACAGAGCAGCATCCAATTTGCAGAGCGTTGTGATTGCTGCATGCAATCATGGAAGCACTGGATCAAACAAAAGTCATATGGAAGATAAGTGTAGTGTCAGCTCCGGGGAGGACAACCCCGTGTTGGATTTAACTTAAGTTTTATAACAATTTCTTATTTTAGAAACACCTACCTCTGACCTGACCAACAAATGATCTAGCGTTAAAAATAAATATATTTACATTTAACATTATGTATTTTACGAGGGAAGGTATTTCACTTAAAACATCAAAACTGTGGTGGGAACACACCGCCTATAAGGGATCACAAATGTCTAATCGCATAAGAAATCCAGGGAACATTTATTTTCATTACCATAAAGAAATTAGTATTGTTATGGCGTAAATGTTTTTCGAAATTCGGTTAGTTTATAACGAACCGATTAATATTTTCATTTTTGAATGGGTTATTGGATGATTAGATTTGTTTGATATTAAGATATTTTATGAGGACAAAGGCCCTAAAATATTTTTTTGCACACGTCTAATTAAGTAACAGAATTTTTAATGGTAAAGGGTTACTCCAAGCACCATGGCCACTTCAGCTGCACATAAGGCGTTTACCCCTTTACTAAGGAGGTGTAACTCCACCTCTGGCAACATCATTGGGGCGTCCATAGCTAGTCCGAAGGAAGAGTTGCAGGATGGCTAATGACAATACCGTGCATATATTTCTATGCACAAAGTTACCGTCATTGGCAGAGAGTGACTAACCAGCGAGATCAGCATTTCGCTTAGGCAGAAGTTGGACACATGTCATCGGCCTCAGAGGACCCTCGTAGCCTGGTGGGGACACAGGCAAGAGGGCAAAATGATTTGCTCAAGTCCTGGCAAACAGGGTCAGAGTTCACCTGACATCATAACTAATACAGCAGGCTGTAGTTGTATGATGCTTGAAGTAACCCTTTAAGTCTACATCTTTGTTTGTAAACATTGTAATGGTGATCACCTAAAGAAAGCACCCCACAACTACATTTACATTAAAGATGGGTTTGACATCCTTTAAGTAAGAGCATTCGGGGGACTGTAGCTAACTGAAAATTATACCAACTCAAATTTTATCTTTACAGTGCCTCAGCCAGTCCTGATATTTCCATTAAAGCTGAACAGGCACGTGCAAGGACAGAATTACGTATACATTTCCGCCTGGTAATTCTCGCAGTAAGGGGGCTGCAGTGATTTCTGCAGTTATGTGAAACTACTGAACAGAGTGAACTCCCTGCTCTTAAACTAATGCAAAAACATCATTATGGAGCTTGGTATAACTCTGAAACTGAATAAGAACTGTTACCGCTCACCTGAGGAACTGAGTTTTATTTGGGTACAGTCAGTACACTATATCATCAAAAAGTTCAAATGCTGAACTTCAATATATCTATTTGCATTTAGTGTTTGTACTCTAGTAAGGTAAACCCAGTAGTACCTTGTTAATGCAGGTCGTGTTTGCTTCTGTCTAATGGATTTGATCAGCTGGTTGAAATACTCTGGAAGCACAATTGGTCGACAACAAATTAGGGCACATATTGTCTGAAAAAGAAAAAGTAAATACAATTATATATGTAAACATGTTAAATATTTGAATAAAAAGCAAAACATTTAAATTCTACACTATGTCATTTCTCACCAGGGCAGTACCGCCAAGAGTGTAAATTAATGTTTATTCAATACATTGCCAAATCAGCAATAAACTTAAATAAGAATAAATTCCTGGTGGCCCGATGGGAAAGCACATATTCTGCACTTCTGGCTGGTGCAGAAAACTTTTCATGCTCCCTTGCAGTTCCTGCACTAAGTGAAGGATTCAGAATGTAGCTGCTGGAATTCACAGCCTGTGCAGACTGTATACTCCCCTACTGAACCACAAGCGATTACTTATTAACCCTGCTGAACAACCAAGAAATATGGTCCAGCGTGGTCTGTCTATCAGGGATTTTTATAAAATCATATGTCCCTATTTTCCGTCGTTATATCATTTCCCTTGGTCTCAGCTTACTCCGTACTCTGTTCTGTTTTATCTACATTTTATAAATGTCTGAGTCCCTTGTCTTTCTTCCTAGTTTGTAACCTGTCTAACCATCGTCTCCTCAATCAGAGAAGACCAGCTTCTTATAGGATCAAACCATCACAGCTATACAAATTGTACTCAAGTGCAAGAACCAGTCCAGTGCTGTAAATAAACAAAAAACACAAATACGGTATTGTTAAGCAATGCATCACTACTCTATCAAATTTCTGACTCACATCAGTTACATTTATCATGTAATTCAATTTTTCTTAAACAACTGGGTATGAAACAATGCATATTGTCTCTGATGTATTATGTCATACAACATGTAACCTTTTTCAATGGTGTATTCTCACCCATAAAAAATAATACACATACACACACACTCCCCCAAGCCCTCTTCTTCCGCATAACTTTAGCCAGCCATTAACCTTCCAGAACCCATGTTGCCTTTTCCAGGTAGTTCCTCCACAAATAACACCTTAAGATCCTGCTTGTTAAATTTGTTTACCAGTTCCCTGAGCTCATTCTTGGCCCTTTATCAAGCTCTGACCTTGTCCCTGTGTCAGAAATGGGGTGCCTTTAAAACAATATATTTTCTATTTTAATATATTGACATATGCTTTGTGAAGGTCAATTATGTAATAAGCTATCTGGTTTCACAATGGAATTCCATTTACATATCAAAGAAGGTTGTCATCAAAGGGTACAACTTTGTGTACATCTTCACTATAAAGGTTTCAAGGGTCATGTTATCAGGAGATCAGAAGATCAGAGTTATTAACATCTAGGTGTAACCATGAAGTTTGTGTTTTCCCAAGCCATCCTGTCCAATCTACCCAGAAACCGACCCCAACTGGTCACTTCTTACAGTACGTTACAGTATAGCTGGATAGAAGAGATAAAAAGGAAAGACTTGTGTAATGACAGAACTCTCTGGAAAAAGGGGGCTGGATAAACCACTTTTTGGAAGGGAAAATGGATTCTGGGACTTGTAGTTAATGACTGCAAGAATCAGTCATTAAAAGGACAGCAGCCAAGGAGGTTGGGTCTCTCTTTCTCTCTTTTTGGAGAGGATCGCAGCAAGCAGAGGTGCCATGGTGAACTGAGAGAGACTGTCCCAGACTACCAGAGATGAAGGCGCAAGGGGAAGACTTTCATTTAAATGTTTAAGCATTGCCCTTTTCCATATATCTTTTGGTTTTGGACTGTATTGGTTATAATGTGTATTGTGTATATCCTTTTAAAATCTGCAACAGTATCCTAAATTAATATTTACAATACATTTTATTATACACTTGTGTTTGTGTCTTATTTGTCACACATTCCATAAAAGAATATCCTTGTAAGAGGGTCATAATGTCTTACACCTGGCACCAATATGAATCATGGCAATTGTGTAATTTCCTGTTTCCCCTAACAATATATCCACTTAGTCTGCAATATGAAAAACCTAGCATTTATTGTCCAGATGACGCGAGCAGAGCAGCAGATAACCTTGTCTGCCGTCTGTAAAGTAAGAAAATAATTTTAGACTAGGCTTTAAATAGCCTGAATACCGACAAAACTGCAAAAACGGAAATCCTTTAATCATACACTAATGTGTTTTTCATTGCTATGGAAACAAATCATAACCTGTATATGTGTTTCCCTTCAGCTATTTGGAAGCAATTTGTGCGAGTGTTCCAAAATAAAAATTACAAAAATGCTAGACAATCTGTGCTTGAGGAAAAGCTTTACTCAACAAGCAGACTAGCATCGAATGGGGATCTGCCACTTCCAAACAGAAAGCAAAGCAACATGTGCTTTTCTCCCATTAGACCACAATCTAATAATTAATCTAAAATAAAAAACAGGAAGGCAATGTTACCTGATCTGTTTGAAGAGACTGGGGTACTCAGGGTGTTGTTGCCCCTTTATAACATTAGGAGAAGAGGAGACTGGGTGGCATTTTTTTCAATATTTTTAATGCTACTTGTGCTGCGAGAGAGAGAGGAAAAGGGCAAATACCTGCTTGTAATGACTGCTGTAGGAAGTATAGAACATTTAGCTTTCAAGTTTATCCTAGCGGATGAATTAAAATAAAATCCTGCTCTTTCACATAACAGACTATGAATCTGGAAACAAAAAAAAACATTTGTATACACACACACTTGTTTTCTATACATATCTTGTTTTCTATTACCAAACTGTAACAAACAAAGATTTAAGTTATGAAAGCTAGACTAAAACAGAATTAGAATTTTTAGCATTTTTATCTAACTTTTGCAACAAAGTTCAGTTCAACACCTCTTACCATTTTCAAAGCGGTATTCCTGGCACTATCGCTCCCTCTGCCTACACATTCCCTCACGCCCCCCAGCTCACCCCGCCCTGTTGAATAATTGGTTAAAAAACCTTACTTACTCACCTTATCAAAGTAATGCTTTCCTATGGGGGAAAAAATCTGACGCTGGAGGTCCTCATACAGAGTGTGAGGACGTCCCCATCAGATACCGGACCAAAGGTCTGTTTTGATACAGGAAGGTTTCTATGGAACTGCAATGTTTTACATTGCAGCACTAAGTGCAAATGGGGCACTGCACCCAGACCACTTCAATTAGCCTGTAGTGGTCTGGGTGCCTACACTGTCCCTTTAACAGACCACACAGTTAATCATCTTTCTGTCCAGTTCACTAACTTGGGAGATGTCCATCATTACATATCTCTTACTTTGATTGTGACTTTAATGGAATTCATGACAAGATGGGTGCATTTCTCTGTCCAATTGCCAAGTATATGACCACCGAGTAGCAGAACAAATTCATTTAAAGATGTCTTCTCTGATCCAGCCAGACAGGAAGATGAAATGACCAGAGGATCATACTGCACGCTGGAAAGTGAAACATTAAACACATGCTGAAAGAAAGTAATTGTATTAAAGTGGACACAAATTCGTAAACGTGTGAACACTAAAGTCTACTTTAGGGTGGAAATCCTATTTCAACTGTATCCTTAATTCATATAATATATCAGCAGGTTAGAGCAGTGGTAACACCACTCCCTTACAAATGGGAAACCAAGGTTCAGTCAGACCACGTCACACAGTAACTGCCCTTATAATATATGTCCACCTACCTCATGTCGCAAGCTTGTTTGAGCAGGGCCATCTTCACCTCTAAATATCCCTGTTTTATAATTTTAAAGTGCTGTGCTATGTTGGAATTATATAAAAATGTGAATAATATTAATATTAATAATAAATATGTATTCATCTGGTGCATAAGCCACATTGCATTCTTGGACCAAATAAGTCATGACTCAAAGGTCTGGCCCCTTGTAGAAACCGTGCTCCCTTCGTTAGGAAAAGGAAAAAAAAAAAAAAAAGACTACTGAATACCCAACAAGGTAAGGAACCCTGCAAAGAAACAGAAAGGCAGAGCCACATGTGTCATGGAACAACAGGCTACAATGCCTTGTATGGCTAACATGCTTGTTGCATTGTGAGCAGTGCATGTTGCATATTCCAAGCAGTTAAAGGCCACCATTTAAGCAGGAATAGGAGGAGCATGCTCAGCGTAACCTTATCAACACATGAATATATTGCTTACCAATACTTGCTATTGAATACACCAAATGTAACCTTATCGCCAGATTCCAAATTCTTGGCAACAGAACTCTCCATCTTCTCTCCATTAATAAAAGTGCCATACTTTGAGGAGTCTTTAATTGTTAAAGTAGGAATTATGTGAGGGTGACCCTGAAATACAAACAATTAAAACACAATATGTATTGTACATACACACAATAACTTTCTATTGAAAATTATACTCATTATGAGGTGAAAGCAAACAAAGAAACATTAAAGGTACAGCCTATGAAAATTATATTTACTCATTGGTAGTTGAATGATCACATGATTATTTTTTTATCCTCTCCCCCCCCCGGCCCCCTCTCAACATACACCCATATCTTTCTTGCAGAACTAAGTTGCAGCTATTTGTTTCCAAGCTATACACTGTACACCAGTAAATGGATATAAGCTGTAGCAACTTTTTACTAAATCTTCATCTATACAATTCAAACTGAACTAGCAAGCACCAGCTAATTTATATAAACTATAGCAACTTTATTTTAGATTTTCATCTATACAAATCTAATCTGCATTAGCAATTTTTCTACTTTATACTATGTAGCTATTTGTAGCAGTATCCCTATTTAATGATTGCTTTACACTCCTTTCCTACTATGTAACAAATTGTTACACTTTGCTACTCTAGTAGACCTTACAAGTCTTTACTCAGAGATCTTCAGGCAGTGTGATTTTATGGCAGGACAGGAGGCTTCATATTTGCTTTACCTTCTTTACTGAAACCTCCAGCAGCAAAGAAACAGTTAACAGAACTTTTCAAAACAACCAATCAGAACAAAGCAACAGTAGTATAAAACCCCTAAGCAGGCTCTTCCACTTCCTCTTTCTTTGCTGCTGCCTGTCACCAACTATTTCATAGGTTTGTTTAGGCAGCTTAATTGCTGGATTTATTTAGGCAGGTTCTTGCTGAATTTATTTTAACAGTTTGTCTGCTGTGTTTATCTAGGCAGCCTATTGCTGTGTTTATCTAGGCAGCCTATTGCTGTGTTTATCCAGGCAGCCTATTGCTGTGTTTATCCAAGCAGCCTATTGCTGTGTTTATCCAAGCAGCCTATTGCTGTGTTTATCCAGGCAGCCTATTGCTGTGTTTATCCAAGCAGCCTATTGCTGTGTTTATCCAGGCAGCCTATTGCTGTGTTTATCCAAGCAGCCTATTGCTGGCTTTATCCAAGCAGTCTATTGCTGGCTTTATCCACGCAGTCTATTGCTGGCTTTATCCAAGCAGTCTATTGCTGGCTTTATCCAAGCAGTCTATTGCTGGCTTTATCCAAGCAGTCTATTGCTGGCTTTATCCAAGCAGTCTATTGCTGGCTTTATCCAAGCAGTCTATTGCTGGCTTTATCCAAGCAGTCTATTGCTGGCTTTATCCAAGCAGTCTATTGCTGGCTTTATCCAAGCAGTCTATTGCTGGCTTTATCCAAGCAGTCTATTGCTGGCTTTATCCAAGCAGTCTATTGCTGGCTTTATCCAAGCAGTCTATTGCTGGCTTTATCCAAGCAGTCTATTGCTGGCTTTATCCAAGCAGTCTATTGCTGGCTTTATCCAAGCAGTCTATTGCTGGCTTTATCCAAGCAGTCTATTGCTGGCTTTATCCAAGCAGTCTATTGCTGGCTTTATCCAAGCAGTCTATTGCTGGCTTTATCCAAGCAGTCTATTGCTGGCTTTATCCAAGCAGTCTATTGCTGGCTTTATCCAAGCAGTCTATTGCTGGCTTTATCCAAGCAGTCTATTGCTGGCTTTATCCAAGCAGTCTATTGCTGGCTTTATCCAAGCAGTCTATTGCTGGCTTTATCCAAGCAGTCTATTGCTGGCTTTATCCAAGCAGTCTATTGCTGGCTTTATCCAAGCAGTCTATTGCTGGCTTTATCCAAGCAGTCTATTGCTGGCTTTATCCAAGCAGTCTATTGCTGGCTTTATCCAAGCAGTCTATTGCTGGCTTTATCCAAGCAGTCTATTGCTGGCTTTATCCAAGCAGTCTATTGCTGGCTTTATCCAAGCAGTCTATTGCTGGCTTTATCCAAGCAGTCTATTGCTGGCTTTATCCAAGCAGTCTATTGCTGGCTTTATCCAAGCAGTCTATTGCTGGCTTTATCCAAGCAGTCTATTGCTGGCTTTATCCAAGCAGTCTATTGCTGGCTTTATCCAAGCAGTCTATTGCTGGCTTTATCCAAGCAGTCTATTGTTGGCTTTATCCAAGCAGTCTATTGCTGGCTTTATCCAAGCAGTCTATTGCTGGCTTTATCCAAGCAGTCTATTGCTGGCTTTATCCAAGCAGTCTATTGCTGGCTTTATCCAAGCAGTCTATTGCTGGCTTTATCCAAGCAGTCTATTGCTAGGTTTCGCTAGGCAGTCTATTGCTGGGTTTAGCTAGGCAGTCTATTGCTAGGTTTAGCTAGGCAGTCTATTGCTAGGTTTAGCTAGGCAGTTTATTCTGTGTTATTTCCTTTACCACTCCATGCTATGTAGCATGCAGTTTTTCTCACTCTGCTGTATGGGGACTGGATGTCCCTGCTTTGATGCTTTGACTCTGCCTGTACTCTGTTTCCCCTCCCTGGGTCCCCCTGCTGGGCTCTGTCGCCCATACCCTTTCTCCCTTATTCCCCACCTGCTCCCCGCGGCCCCTGGCCGCTTGCTGAGCAACTTTTTCAGCCGTGGCAGTGCCGCGCGAGCACCACGCGGAAGCCGCGCTAGTCCTTTTTGGGGCCGCAGCGGCCATTTTGTTGGAGCCGCGGTGGCCATTTTTTCGGAGCCGCATGTGCTCCATGCGTCGCAAACAGCCCGGTCTCACCCACCGAGCTGCCCTGCTGCCTGCTGGCCATGTGGCCAGCCTTCCCTCTCCCTATAGAAGGGGAGATAGCCAGATATTTCAGCTATCCCCCTACTTACTGTGCCTGTCTCACATGCTGCATATGTAACAGATCCTGGATAGCAGGATCTGTCCCAGGCACTCTCACAGCTCACACTGCAGCTTACTATGATGTTTGATGCAATGTGACTAGGTTCTCTATCCTAGCAGTAAACTTGCCACACTTTTTGCTACTAAGGAGAATCTTAGATTTACAGGGGTAGGTTACTGCTCAAATAAATATCTTTGTTTAAAAATCACTGTTTAACAAGACTATGCCACATGTGATATATGCTAATCAAGCCTTTCACTCAACAAAAATTATATGGTCTGTTTTCAGCATCTAGCTCCCCTGCCAAGTTTTGCTGCCCTTCCTGCAAGGGGCTTAAAATTTTCACTATACATACACTTCAAATGTATCCTAATATTATGCCTGAGTGGTCTGTAGATGTGCATCAGCTTCTAGCTGTATGGACCCTTCTACCCCTCAGGGGGGCTAACCGGCCCCACATACAGCCCTGTTATTACTAGGAGTGCCCCCCCCCCCCCCCGTCCATATTTCTGGGGGTCTACCCGCTACTGGACCATAATAATGGACGTGTGACACCATTGTGGGCCGGGTGACCCCCTCCCTCTGGCAACATGGCTACCAAGGAGTACCCTGCTGGCTCTATGGTGTTCTGTAGGATTAATGCTGAGGGTGACCCCCTCCTGCTTCCTTCACTAATGCTCTGGCAATGTCCTGATATTATCATACCGAGAGGGAACCTCTCCTACAGTCTGCACTGCTGGATCTGCAGCGTCTGGGTATACCAGTAAAAGAGGGTACCCCTCCCACTGATTGAGCTACTGTTCTTACGGTGCCCTGCTATACGCAGATACTGAGGGTGACCCCTCCTGTGGACTATTCTGCTGGACCTACGGGGTCCTGTCATAACCATAATGAGAGTGACCCCCTCTCGCTGACTGCACTACTAGGTGTACAGACCTCTATTATACCACACTGAGGGTGACCCCCTCTTACCTACAGCTCTGCTGGATCTGCAATGCCCGGTTATGGTTATATGAGGGTGACCCCCTCCTGCCGTCTGCACTGCTGGACCGGCAATGTCTGGCTACTTTTATTATACGGCTAACCACTACGGCACTACTGTACCTACAGTGTCCGATTATGTTCGGACTGAGGGTGACCCACTCCCCTGCTGGCCTATACTGCATAGTATGCTTGTGCTTGTTGGGTGACCCCCTCTTGCATGCTGGGTGACCCCCAGCTGGCCGCACCAGGTACCACTCTGACAGTGTTACCTCTATGGCAGTTATGCAATCACGTCTAAAGGACAAATCTCCCATGCCCAGAAGGTCACTTGGCCTGTCCTCATGCCACCCCGCTGACCTCACTGCCAGAAACCATCGGTACCCTACAGGGGACACTACACCGGCCATCCTAGACGCTACACCAAGCACCCCTGGTACGCATTGGCTAACGGATGGATTAATCTAGAGGATCAGTCTTCATGACGGAGTCCGGAGAGGACCCCACAGACACCTGATACAGGGTTTGCACTCTATCCGGGACTAACCACTGAATGTCGACGACACGCGGACACAGATGTTTCCTCGGGACAAATGGCGCGTTACAGCTTGGAAAGCGAAAAATACTTAATTCCCTTTGGGAATGGACCTATATGACTTATAGGTATTGCCTAGTTGGTTTCTACCCCTGAGAACCGCAAAACGGCTCTTGTCCGAGCTGGACATCAATCTGACGGATTTGGCATCCAAGTGCTGGGTCTGCTCTCCGGAGTTGCCCTCACGTACAAATTGAGCTGACACGTCTCTACTCATAGGGTTCCCCTTAACTAGCCCCAGAGGTCTCTCGGACCGTGCCCGGACTCAGGATCAAGGTTGCGGAACCTTAGACTGTTCCATGAGCAATACGCATGACCAAAAGAGGCGTCCATTCCGACTCATTCCGAAGTTGCCATGCTGGGCAAAGGGTGGGGCAGGGTGGACTCCCGCCCCATCCCCACGCTACATGCTCCCATTGCATATGTCGCCTGTGGACACTTTGAGACGGAGGGCACTCATCCCGTCAGAGAGCTGCTCGGCGTGGACGATTTGTTCTCTCCCTCAACTGGACATGAGAGAAACCCGCATGGATTTTGCCATCAACATGGACATATTGAATCTGACTCACTCCCAGTCAACCCAGTTTTCTGGTCTTTCATAGAATATTCGGTCCAGGCGGTGCTCCGCCTCCCGAGGACCAAGATGTCCGTCTTCAAGGAAAATGGCAGGCATATGCTCAGCAACCTGCGGGTCAAACTTAGGGGCCCAACCCGGTCGATTAACCAGTTGTTATTCGCCATCGAGGCCATACCTCCAGGATCCGGTACTATCAGCCGCTCCAACATGACGCCTTCTCGGGTCTTCGGCCTGGTATGACCGAATCATGTGACCTTCGGACGAAGATCATCTAAAACTTAATTGATGACTCCGACATAGGGGGACCTGGCCTACCTAGGAGTTTCGGACCCCAACCAACTTCGGCCTGGACTCTGGAGTCCAAAGGAGGAACCTCTTCACGCCAACTGCATGGAACTACCTGCAGGTTTACAGCTTTCCCAGGGGAAGTAGTACTGCTCGCTACCTTCCGGCCTGGACTTATCACTGGTTGCCCACTTTGGACTGCAGTCGGATCTCACGTAGGATCGCTATCTATAGCGTCTGGACAAGTATTCGTCATTTGTGACAATGTCTGCGGGACGAGACACTCATGTGGCGGACGGCTTCACCCGAC
Organism: Pelobates fuscus; assembly: GCF_036172605.1. NCBI lineage: Eukaryota > Metazoa > Chordata > Amphibia > Anura > Pelobatidae > Pelobates > Pelobates fuscus. Next base: position 66,770,350 of record NC_086320.1, on the reverse strand, counting down.
CATGGAGAGATCCCAATGATTGGTTGCCTCACCCTCCGGGGTCTCGAGTACTGGCATGATTAAATTTGGTGCGAACTGCTGGCTGCCGGACCCTCAGCAAGGCGAGGGATGTGTTTTCCAAGCTTGGTCTCCTTCGGGGCGTGCGCATCCCGTTTACCTCCTGGATACTTCAGGATTTGCTTCAGACCGAATTCCTGGGAGTGTCGTTTCGCCTGGCCACACCACTTCGGAGGAGTCCTCCGTGCTTTCCCCTTTTGCTGGAGTTTGCCATGGGAAGGCAATCTACGACTCCCTGTCTCTTCATGTCCTGTGTGGGATCCCATTGTCTGGCTGAGTTGCCCTCTCAGGGTAGGATCTGTCACGGTAATATACCCCAACACGCAGGAATAGTCCAGATAGTCAAGAGACAAGAAAACAGACTCGTCTTACCGGACCTTAGAATGGCCGGACTTAGACGAGTACAAGAAAAGACAGAGTCCAGAACAAGCCGAGGTCAAGGGAACGGAGAGACAGCGTAAAGTAGAACAAGCCGGGGACTGGTACACCGGAGGACAAACCGGCGGATAAACAAGCAAGGATAAAAAGAGAACGGAGTCAGGAACAAAGCCAAGGTCAAGCACCAAAAAACCAACTGAACGCAACAAGCACTAAAGGGAACTGAACAGAAACCACGATAGGGCAAGGTGCAAAGGAAACAGGTGAGTATAAATACCCTAATGTTCACTTAGATTGGCCCATGTCATATCCACGCCCCCAAAACGTGAGTGTATGGGGAACGTGGCATGACAGGGGCCAATGGGAGACTGATTCTAATTTTGTCTCCCACTGTCCCTTTAAGAGCGCGCCCGAGACGCGCGGCGCGCTCTTAGTGTCAGGTGGGACACATGACCGCTTCTCGCGGTCACTGCCCGCCTGACTGATCTCGTCGTTGGATGAGCCGCGCGCGGCGAGAAGAGAGGACCCCGGCCGGCCCCTGGAGAGGGTAAGTACTGCTACAGTACCCCCCCCTCTAGACACGCCCACCGGGCGGGGAGGAGCAGGCCTGGCAGGAAAGCGAGCGTGGAAAGAACGCACAAGGCGAGGAGCGTGAACAGCGCCAGCGGAAATCCAACTGCGTTCCTCAGGCCCATAGCCCTTCCAATGTACCAGATATTGGAGGCGACCCCGAAGAAAACGAGAGTCGAGTACAGCAGCCACTTCAAATTCCTCATGGCCCTCCACAGAAACCGGAGGGGGAGGAGGAACATGCCGAGTATAACGGTTGCACAGAAGGGGTTTTAACAAGGAGGTATGAAACACGTTAGGAATGCGTAGATTCCTAGGAAGATCCAAGGCATACGAAACAGGATTAACCACATGCAAGATACGAAAAGGACCAATAAAACGAGGAGCCAACTTACTAGAAGGCACACGAAGACGAATATTGCGAGTAGAAAGCCAAACCCGGTCCCCCACAGCATAGGATGGAGCCGCCCTGCGATGCTTGTCTGCCTGAACCTTCTGGCGAGCAGCAGAATCCACCAAAGAACACTAAACCTGCTCCAAAGTATTGCGTAAACCAGCCAAATGTTCGTCCAGAGCTGGCATGCCCTGTAAGGAGAATGCAGCTGGAAGAACCACGGGATGCCGGCCATAAACAACGTAAAAAGGGCTGTTACCGGAGGATTCATGAGCAGCATTATTACGAGCAAACTCAGCCCAAGGAAGAAGGTCAGCCCAATTCTTCTGATGGTGGGACATGAAACAACGAAGATACTGCTCTAGAGATTGGTTGGCACGTTCAGCAGCTCCATTAGACTGGGGGTGGTAAGCGGAAGAAAACGAGAGATAAATACCTATCTCTGAACAAAATGCTTTCCAGAATCTGGAGATGAACTGGCTACCCCTATCGGACACGATCGAAGTGGGAATACCATGCAACCGAAACACCTCCCCAGTTTTACCATTCGAAGGGGGTTATTCAACAATAAAATCCATGGATAGATTGGACCAAAGCCTCTCGGGTATGAGCAACGGATGCAACAACCCACAAGGAACTCTGTGGGAGGACTTCATACTGGCACAAGTAGTACAGGCATTAACGTAATCGGTGACGTCCTTGCGTAAGGAAGCCCACCAGAAATATTTAGAAACTGCTGATAACGTTTTAGAAATACCAGGGTGTCCAGCAGTTCTTGTGTCATGATAGTGATAACAAATAAACCGTGCTTTCCTAGGCGCTCAAATTTGTAATTTGGTGAAGAACCTGGTTCCGCTAAGCAGCTCGACACACGTGAAGGTACCTCCAACCTTAACACAATAACATGCAGAATAGTGGGGTAATGAAAGTAGAAAAGGTCACAACAAACAAGACCCAGTGGAGCGCTAATGTAATGTATAAACTCACCCTTTTAAAAAAGGGATATGAAATTCAAGGGAATCTGGAGAGAGAATACAATGGAGACAATAGTGTAGTATGTATGGACTTGAGGTACATAAAGAGAGGAATCTATATGTAACACACTCACATGGTACAGAGCCTGAAAACGATAGGCTCAAATCACAAGCGCAGGGGTGTTTTAAGGCAAACACCAAACCTCTTCAATGGTTTAGTGGCAATCCTCAAAGAAAGGGAGAGATAAGGGGACATGGACCAAAGTCCTAGTGTATTATCCTCAACCCAGAGTGGTATCAAAACAAGTTAAATGCTTGCTCACCTTTTTGAGAGCCAATACAAACTGGGCTCTCAGTGTGATAGGTAGTGTGCCTTTAAGAGGGCACTGCTCTTCTTTGTAGCAGGAAAGTAGATGCAGGTCGTAGGCTCAAATATATAAAAAAACTTTTTATTTAAACACTTACATAAAATATAAATAAAAAAGTTCCCATAAAATTATGGTGTAAAAATGAGTCCTCTTCCTCGGAGGACTCCCCTGCGCTTGTGATTTGAGCCTATCGTTTTCAGGCTCTGTACCATGTGAGTGTGTTACATATAGATTCCTCTCTTTATGTACCTCAAGTCCATACATACTACACTATTGTCTCCATTGTATTCTCTCTCCAGATTCCCTTGAATTTCATATCCCTTTTTTAAAAGGGTGAGTTTATACATTACATTAGCGCTCCACTGGGTCTTGTTTGTTGTGACCTTTTCTACTTTCATTACCCCACTATTCTGCTTGTGTCATGATACAATGACATAATGTCCCGTCTCTCGGGGATATCAACGAACAGTTTATCAGCAGGCCTCTCTCCAGGAGCCATGTTTTGTTTAGCCTGTATAGCTTGTGAGAGGGAAGAAGAAATAGAAAGAACAGTAGTAGCTATTATTCTGTCGGGAGGAATGACAGGGGTAACATCAATTTCTAGTTTGTCAGTAGTCTCGAATTGTCTGTACAGAGCATCAACTTTAGTATTACGATCACCTGGTCTGTATGTGATTATGTAATTAAAACGAGACAAAAACAGAGACCACCTGGCCTGCCTAGAAGACAATCTTTTTGCTTCACTAAGGTAGGAGAGGTTTTTGTGATCCGTTAAAATGAGGATGGGATCCCTAGTACCTTCTAGTAGATGTCTCCATTCCTTGAGCGCCAAAATGATAGCAAGGAGTTCACGATTGCCTACATCATAATTATTTTCTGCTTTGGACATCTGTCTGGAAAAGAAGCCACAAGGGTGTAACGGGTTTTCAGGTGAATCTCTTTGAGACAAGACAGCACCTACCCCACTCTCAGGAGCATCGACTTCAAGAATAAAGGGTAGTGAAGGGACAGGATGCTGTAAAATAGGGGCAGAGGCAAATGAAGCCTTCAGGAATTCAAAGGCCTCAAGTGCTTCCGGTTTCCAGACATGAGTATTACCATCCTTTTTGGTCATTCTGGTTATAGGTGCTACAATGGCAGAAAACCCTTTAATAAAACGCCTATAATAATTTGAGAAACCCAGAAAACGCTGAATAGCTTTCAAACCCTGAGGTAGAGGCCATTCCATGATGGCAGAAAGTTTCTTGGGATCCATACGAAAACCCTTAGCAGAGATTATATAACCCAAGAATTGGACTTCTGATTGATCAAATGAACATTTTTCGAGTTTGCAATAGAGACCGTTAACAAGAAGAGTTCTCAACACTAATTTAACGTGCATGTGATAAGTCTGTAAATCAGTAGAATAAATTAATATGTTGTCCAAGTATACTATTACGAATGTGTGTATATACTGACGTAGGACATCATTAATAAATTCTTGAAAAACTGCTGGGGCGTTACAAAGGCCAAAGGGCATCACAGTATATTCGTAGTGACCACTCCTGGTATTGAATGCAGTCTTCCATTTGTGATCCTTTTTGATACGTATGAGATTATAAGCACCCCTAAGGTCCAATTTAGTAAAAACCGTGGCATGTTTAAGCCTATCAAATAGTTCCGTGATCAAAGGTATGGGGTACGCATTTTTGACGGTGATTTTATTAAGGCCCCTATAGTCAATACAAGGCCTTAATTCGCCATCTTTCTTGGATACAAAGAAGAAACCAGCCCCTGCCGGGGAAGAGGATCTTCTTATAAATCCCTTTTCTAAAGATTCCTTAATATATTCCTCCATAACAAGATTCTCCTGAGGAGACAAAGGATATATTCTCCCTTTGGGAGGCATAGTACCAGGTAGTAAATTAATAGCGCAGTCGTAAGGCCTGTGAGGTGGCAACTTTTCAGCCTCCCTTTTATCAAAAACAGATTTAAGAGACAAGTACTGAGGGGGTATGACAGTAGGCACGGGAGGAATATTAGTAGAATTCAAAGGGGTGATTTTAACAATACAAGACTCTTGGCAAGCATCACTCCAAGATACTATTTGTCCTGACTCCCAGTCAATAGTGGGATTATGAGTACGCAACCAAGGATACCCTAACACGAGGTGAGAGGAAGGAGAAGTAATGATCTGAAACCGAATGGTTTCAGAGTGTAACACCCCTGTAGACATATGTAGTGGTACAGTTTCATGTGTGATAACTGGAGAGCATAATGGTCTACCATCTATGGCCTCAACGGCCAAGGGTGTCTCCTTCTCTCTAGTGGGTATGTTATTCTTCTTAACAAAACTGGAATCTATAAAGTTTTCGGCCGCTCCGGAATCAACCAGGGCTAGTATATTCCCTGCTATGCAGTTACTACCAAGGTGCAGGGAAACAGGGAGAAGCAATTTATTAAGAGGCAAATGTGAGGACTCTGATGTCACACCCAAGGCCTGTCCTCTATACGGTCTTAGGTGCGATAGTTTGCCGGACGCACGGGACATTCTTGTCTCATATGGCCCCTCCTACCACAATAAAGACAAAGTCCCTCCTTTCTCCTATAAAGTTTTTCAGCGTCAGTAAGTTTAGCAACCCCTAACTGCATAGGTTCCTCCTCTGACCCTTTAGATCCCTCGGGAGTCTCAGCTCTAGGTGAATTAACGGGGACAAAGCGTCTATTTCTGGACTTGGTATATAGCCTGTCACGGATCCTGTTATCTATATCGATGAGATAGTCAATAAGGTCCTCTAGGGGTACAGGGAGGTCCTTAGCTGCTACCTCATCCAACATAGTTTCAGACAGGCCTTCCATAAACGCAGTAGTAAGCCCATTATTAGTCCAATCTACCTGTGAGGCAAGGGTACGGAACTGAATAGCATAATCGGCTACAGATTTAGATCCTTGCTTAATTCTCATTAACGCCCTGGCGGCATTCTTTGACCTTTTAGTCGTGTCAAATGTTCTACGAAACGCTGTGAGGAAGCTATTGAAATCGTGTACCATAGGTCCATTAGCCTCCCAAATAGGATTTGCCCATTCAAGTGCATTATCAGTAAGCTGGTGCATAAGAAAACCCACCTTAGATCTATCAGTGGGAAATGAACGTGGGTACATTTCAAAGTGGAATTCCACTTGATTAAGGAATCCCCTACATGTCTTAGCGTCCCCTCCATACCTAGGTGGCGGGGTTAGATGTGCTGAAGCATTAGGCATATTAGCTGTGTCTGGTACAGGGTTTACAGGAGGCGCAGGTACAGGTACCGGAGCTGTTCTGGATAACAGTATCTGGATGGCTTGAGCCATTTGATCCATACGGTGATCCTGTTCTGCGAATCTAGCCTCATGAGTGGCCATCTGTTGACCTAAACCTGCGGGGTCCATGGCCCTATCGTAATGTCACGGTAATATACCCCAACACGCAGGAATAGTCCAGATAGTCAAGAAAACAGGACTCGTCTTACCGGACCTTAGACGAGTACAAGAAAAGACAGAGTCCAGAACAAGCCGAGGTCAAGGGAACGGAGAGACAGCGTAAAGTAGAACAAGCCGGGGACTGGTACACAGGAGGACAAACCGGCGGATAAACAGAACGGAGTCAGGAACAAAGCCATGGTCAAGCACCAAAAAAACAACTGAACCCAACAAGCACTAAAGGGAACTGAACAGAAACCACGATAGGGCAAGGTGCAAAGGAAACAGGTGAGTATAAATACCCTAATGTTCACTTTGATTGGCCCCTGTCATATCCACGCCCCCAAAACGTGAGTGTATGGGGAACGTGGCATGACAGGGGCCAATGGGAGACTGATTCTAATTTTGTCTCCCACTGTCCCTTTAAGAGCGCGCCCAAGACGCGTGGCGCGCTCTTAGTGTCAGGCGGGACACGTGACCGCTTCTCGCGGTCACTGCCCGCCTGACTGATCTCGTCGTTGGATGAGCCGCACGCGGCTCGTGCAGGAGCAGGACCACGCGCGGCGAGAAGAGAGGAGAGGACCCCGGCCGGCCCCTGGAGAGGGTAAGTACTGCTACAGGATCGTATGGGGCCATTCACGTCCTATGTCAGCTAGAGGACGACTCATGTGCGTTTTCTTAAGATTCTGGCATTGGTAAGGATCTCTTGGTCTACAGTCTACCAAGAGGAGTATACCTTACGGGAGCCCTATCTCTCGCTATTCCTGAAGTCTAGTGGTATTGTGTGTTCTGCATTTCCTTGAGGAATGACCTGATGACAAGGACTTGCCTTGCGCCCGTTTTTCCGCTTACGGTTTTCCCCAGTACATCTTGTATTTCATTGCGTTCTGACGTCATGGTATTGACGTAGTGTCTTCTTCCTTCTTGCCGTTCAGTACATCGGTTTCTGCTCCACACATATTTCATTTCTATTCGTCCTCTGTGTTGTACCCCTATTCTCCGGATAGACCATGGCTCTGTTGACAGGTTGTACACGACCATGTAGATCCAGGATCTGGTTCTTTCCTCCGGCTACTCATGGACAGCTGTTGATTTCTGCGTACGGCCGCTTTGAACTGTTTCTGCATTTTCTCTACACCGCTGCTTGGTTTAGGGAATGGGTTTTTCCATTCTCCTTTTATTTCAGTCCTCTGTCATATTGCTTCTGGTTCTACTATTTGGGCGTTAAAATTGCAAATATGAAGCCTCCTGTCCTGCCATAAAATTAGGGATTATTCTAGCCTCGGTGAGGGAATAATCTAAATTTTATTAAAGACAGGAGGCGAATATTTCCCCCCCCCTTTTCTTACGTTCCCTCCCTGGATTTGGGTCTTATAATTATTTGGGGATATTGTTATGTTTTGTGAATGCATTGTTTTACATAATAAAGGTTTTTTCTATTATTCGGTGATGATTGTCTGTGTGCATTTTTATTCATCATGTTTGTGTTGTAATTATGTTTCGTCAATGCCTTTTAGTTTAGGTACATACTAGATACTAGGTCTTCATAAGATCTGTAGACTTTGTTTATTCATCAGGTATTATGATGTGCAAGGGATATTGTATGGATATGACATCTTGCCTTGACAGTTTACTTTCACGATGTTTCCTTTTTCTTGCAGTGTAATCTATTTTCTCTCTGGGCTTGACGATTATTTCTCTGTATGTGTCTGCTACAAGGTGGATTCGTTGGTTTCCTTGCTCTCCTGCTCGACCTCATCAAAGAAAGAGGAAGTGGAAGAGCCTGCTTAGGGGTTTTATACTACTGTTGCTTTGTTCTGATTGGTTGTTTTGAAAAGTTCTGTTAACTGTTTCTTTGCTGCTGGAGGTTTCAGTAAAGAAGGTAAAGCAAATATTCGCTTCCTGTCTTTAATAAAATTTAGATTATTCCCTCACCGAGGCTAGAATAATCCCTAATTCATTATTATAGATGGGAACCTCTCTTCAATAGCTACCAGTAGAAGCAATAACGATTTACAATAAAGATTTTAGCACCCATATGGGATTTATCTCTATTAGAAGATTCCTTCTGTGCTTATTATAAGACATCTTCTAGATTTTTTTCATATCCCATTTATGAGCAAATACTCTCTCTCCTTACTCAGTTATTATTACTTTATTTTTTCTATTTTTTGAGGATTTTTTAACCCCTTAAGGACAGAGCTTCAAAAGCTTGTCTTACACTTAATGACAACAGCATTTTTGAATTTTTTGCTGTTTGTGTTCAACTGCAATTTGCATTTTACTAATTTATTGCATATTATATACTGTTTTTTAAAGGACAGAAAGGGCTTTAATTTGATGTAACATATATATACATAAATGCTTATTTATTATTATAAAATACAGAAAAATGCAAAAAAATAATAATTTTTTTTACAGTTTTTGCAATAATAATGTGTGCACAATTAGTGCAGGTTAAGGAAAGTAATTAAAAATAAATTCATTTAGTTGTTCTGATTTACAGAATATATAATGTGTCTGGGATTTTCAGTTTTTTTGGTAGTTACAGGTCACAAAGCACAAGGAGTAAAATAAACTTTTAATGTGGAGCGATTTTAGAATTTGGTATGTTTGTCTTGTAAGCTTAATAGCCATAAAAGAAAACAAAATTGCCACACAAAAGTATATATTTATATAAAGTAGACATCACAGGCTATTTACAAGGTTGTTTTGACACTTTCTACGTAGCCATTTTACCGCCAACCTCTGCTAAATATTGGAGTAAAAATTTTTTTTGGGGGGGGTTTTGGCACACAAACGTATAACAAAGAACTTCTCATGTGTATTTTGTAAAGTTGGTGTGTGCTATTCCTGTACAAAGTTTTATTTTGTATTCAGTTACATCTGCTGAGTAAAATGACACCCCCATTGTATGTCTTTGGCACTATTTTGTGAAGCTACAGTGCCATATAGGAGACCTGTCCTTTTCAGTATTTACAGTCGAATTTTGAGAGACGGATTTAATGAGCCTATGCTTCCATTTGGGGTATTATAGTAGTTTGACTGTTCAAAAAAACCCACAAAGGCCTACCATTTGTGAAAGTAGACAGTATGTGGTAAAAAATAATATTGTGCATTTTTTTTTTACATACGGATTGCATTTTTGCTGGGCATTTTGTACATTTCATTTGTGCCACTAAGTTGAAACCCCCCAAATTATGCTCAGCTAAGTCTTCTGAGTAAAAGGACACCCCCATTGTATGTCTTTGGCACTATTTCGTGAAGCTACAGTGCCATACAGGAGACCTGCCCTTTTCAGTATTCACAGTCGAATTTAATGAGTCTATGCTTCCATTTGGGGTATTATAACAGTTTGACCGTTCATAAAATCCCCACAAAGGCCTACCATTTGTAAAAGTAGAGACTCCAGGGTATATCATAAGGTGCATATTGTGCCTTAGCATGCCCCCATTTTTCCACCAATATATGCCAAAGTATGTGGTAAAAAATAATTTGGGGCATTTTTTTTTTTACATACGGATTGCATTTTTGCTAGGCATTTTGTATATTTCATATGTGCCACTAAGTTCAAACCCCCCAAATTATGCTCAGCTAAGCTTTCTGAGTAAAAAGACACGCCCAATGAATGTCTTTGGCACTATTTCGTGAAGCTACAGTGCCATATAGGAGACCAAGCCATATCAGTTTTTACCAAACTTTGAATTTTGACGCTGGGCCTATGTGCAATTTCCAAAAATCTTCGCAGGTTTTAAATTCAAACTACCCCACAAAGGCCTACCATTTCTTAAAGTAGACACCCCAGGGTATTTAAAAAGGCATATTTTGAACCTTAGCGTGGGATCATTTTTCCGCTAGCGTGTACCAAGTGTTTTTTCTGCCTTTTTGACACACAAAGTGAGTTTGCACAGTATATTTTGCAAACCATATGTGTACTACCACTGTATAATACTTCATATGTTGCTCAGCTATTTCTGCTGAGTACAAAAATACCCCCGTATGTACCTTTGCCATGTATATGTGGACATCGGAGGGGCACACCCATTCCATTTTTTTTCGAACTTTCAATTTTTACGCTGTGCCCATGTCCCATTTTAGAGTATTTTACCAGGCTCTCTCGGGGTATCTTTACCCAGTCCAAATACCCCATAAAGCCATACCATTTCTTAAAGAAGACATCCCAGGGTATTTCAAAAGGCATATTTTGAACCTTAGCGTGGGATCATTTTTCCGCTAGCTTGTACCAGGTGTAGTGGTAATGAGCGTTATTAAATGTATTTTTTAACTTTTTAAAACTATTTTTTAAACTTTTGTTTTGCTTATTAATTTTTTAAAAGTTTCCTAAAGTTTCGTAAAACTTTTTTTTTTTACAGATTTAACATTTTTCTAAGCTTTTTTTTTTTCCGTTAACCCTTACCTAGCAGTAAGCAGCACTAACTGTAAATTCCACATTTGCCCATAACTCCCACCCCAGCTAGCAAAATATATAATTATAAAATATTTAAATTAATTAAATAAATTGAACCCCTGAGAGTTAATAAATAAATAAAAGTTAATCCTCAGGGGTTAAAACAAATTAGAACACAGTATAATACTGTGATCTGTATTTTGATCACTGTAGGCAGTGATCGACTGGCAGGGAAGGGGTTAATTTTTATTTGGACTGGGTAAAGGCGGGTGTCTTTTTTTATTTTTTACTTAAACGTTATTAAAACTTTTTTTTTTTAAACTAATTTTTAACTTTTTAAAGCTTATTTTAAAACTTTTTTTAACGTTAACCCCTAGTTAGCCTAACTCTAAATCCCCAAATTCCCCACTAACTGCCATCCACCCCAGTTAGCTAAATATATAATTTTAAAATATTTAAATTAATTAATAAAATAAATTTAACCCCTGAGGGTTAAAAAAAAATAATAATTAACCCTCAGGGGTTAAAAAATAAAATCAGATCATAGTAAAATGTAATCCCTGCCAATTTGATCACTGTAGTCAGTGATCAATTGGCAGGGAAGGGGTTAATTTTTTTATTAAAATGGGTAAAGAGGGGTGGGATTTTATTAAAACTTTATTTTTTTTTTTACACAGGGGGCAGGATCAGCACTGATCCGTCTCCCTGCACTTCACAGTGAACCCGGAAGTGCAGGGAGGAGGAAGGTGAGTATACACAGCACATGTGCCCGCTCTGACATGCTGTCAGAGCGGGCACATGTACTGGGACAGCCTGATCCAGTGCTCCTGGTCTGCCTCTAATGCAGAGGCAGACCGGAGCACCATTAACCCCGCGATCGCGGGTTAATTTTACCGCGTGACGGACGAGGTCCGTCACCCGTCGTTAAGGGTATCCCCAGGATGACGGACCTCATCCGTCACCCGTCCTGAAGGGGTTAAGAAACTGCAATAATTAGCTTGGTGGGTTTTCTCCACCTCCGATGGAGGACTATGTATGAGGACGTCCAGTGTCACCCAAAACCCTATAGGAAAGCATTGTATAATGCTTTCCTATGGGTAAATTCTAATGCGGGCACGGTCATTGCCGCACATGCACATTAGGTCTCCACGCCAGCTAACGTGCATGCGCCCACATTAGGAGCAAAGGTGGACCCAAGCTAACACCGAGGTAAATGGATGCTGGACTTAGGTAAGTGACAGAAGGGGTTTTTAACAACTGGCATTATAGTTCTTTAAGCTAAAGTTGTTGTGGTGATTATAATGCCCCTTTAAGATAGACAATGGTCTATATATTCATTTCCAGGTATTTAGTTTATTTACCTTGAATAGAGTGGTACACCGTAGCATTAGCTCATTCAATGGATTACGGTGTAAAGACTTACCAGGTTCGAAAGAGAATGGCTGACAGATAAAACAGAATGTGATCTACTAATGGACTGGTCATCTTGTATTAATATTGCGCAGTTCTTTCTTCCAACAACATATTCACTACCAGTGAGAAAGTGATAGGTTTCACCTGTATATAATGAGAAGTACACCATCACTCACGCAATGCATTTATAAGATAGCACATTGTAATTGTGAGGGCTTTTTTTTTCCCTTTTAAATAATTCTGTGCAAAAACCTCTAATAACCATGTAAAGGAAATTATTTATTTACATTAACACACACACACCACACGTTGACAGATGTTAAAAAAAAAAACGCATGTAAACTTTTACATAATCATATGCATACTATTTTACATTAAAATATTCTTATACACACATTGGGACAGGTTTTTATTAAAATATTGCAAACATTAAGTAAACTGCAACTAGCCTTTGCACAGTATATCCCACAGTCTATAAACTACATACACATAATATATTATAATAATAATACTACACACATACAGCAGTCTATACTCTCAGGTCTTCACCTACAGCTGCCTAACAGCCAGTATGAAATGGTTAACTCCTGTAACCCACAGTAGGTTAGCCCTTGCAGAGAATGGTGCTGTGCAGGGGCCCCTCATACATGTTGTATGTTTTACCTCCTCCAGTCTCTGGGATGAGCCTCCACATTGTGCCTGATGTTGCTGTTCCATGCGTATTGGCGCGCTGCTGTGACGTCAGCAGCTCACACCCCTTACCAGCGTCAGGCAACAGAAGCTTTCTCTACTTTGATTCCTTTGCTCGTGTGGTGATAGCGCCACATAGCGTTCAAAGTCTACAACTGCACCCAAATTCATCCATTGTGCCATTGTGTAATGTGCCAAGGCAATGTTGAGCTTAATAAAATTATAATTAATGATAGAATGTTCAGCTACCCAGACCTTTTGATGTAGAGATAAAAGGCACATTTGCAATAGTAAATAAAAATTAAAGAGACACTGTCGGCACCATATACACTTCAACCGATTGAAGCGGTTATGGTGCGTTGAGTCTGTGAGCGCCAGTTCATGACTCACTACTAAATTTTTACTCACCATTCACTAGAGGTTCTTTTTCCACAACAGCCTGGCCTCCAAATACAACAGGGCAGAGGGTTCCATGACGCTTCTCATCAATTCACACCAGCAATTGGGGCAGGGATGTCTGAAAGCGCTCAGCTGATCTAACTGCCTTTTATTCCTAATATGGCATGAAGCGGACTATAGCTGCGCCTCTGCAATTTCGTCATCAGAGGCCATGCTTCAGTTTGCCAGGTACCGAGAGCTTCTTCTAAGTGGTGAATAAATTCTTTAGTAATGATATGCGTCCACTGACTCTAGGCACAATAGCAACCAATCTGTTGAAGTGGCCATGGTATTAATAGTGTTCCAGAGGTAGGCAACCCCAGGCACTCCAGATGTTTTGAACTACATTTCCCTTAAAGGGAAACTATAGAACCAGGAAAACAAGTTGTTGTCCTGGAACTATAGCTTCCTTTTGTGCCCAACTCCCCCCCCTTGTTCAGCGCCAATGTCTGCTCCCCACAGCCTGCACCCCCACACCTGATACCCCAGAGTCTACTCCCCCACACCCTGCCCCCCCCCCACACTGTCACCCCCACAGGCAGCTCCCCCACACTGTCACCCCCACAGGCAGCTCCCCCACACAGTCACCCACACAGCCTCCCCTCAACACTGTCACCCACACAGCCTGCCCCCCCACCACAGCTGCCTATAGCCTGCTCCCCACAGCCTGTCACACCACAGCCTGCACCCCCACATCCTGCTACTCCAGTCTGCCCCTCACAGCCTGCACCCCACAGCCTCTACAAACCCTGCCACCCCACAGCCTACTCCCCCACAGCCTCCCCACACCCTGCACCCCACACTGTCACCCCCACAGAGAGCCCCTCACACTGTCACCCACACAGCCTGCCCCTCCACACTGTCTCCCACACAGCCTGCTCCCCACAGCCTCCTACACAGCCCCCCCCCCATGCTGTCACCTTCCTACACACTGCTCCCCCACACTGTCACTTTCTTACACACTGCCCCACTATACTGTCACCTCCCTACACACTGTCCCTCCTTCCAGCCCACAGGTAAGAGGCAGGGAGGGGGGATAAGTCAATTTTAATTTACACTGCTCACTCCCCCCCCCCCCCCAGCACTTATCCAACACTACATGCACTACACAGATACTACATCCTCTACGCAGACACTGCATCCACATACAGACACAGAAACTACATCCATTACACAGACACTAAATCAGCACACTGCCACCACTAGACACACTGCATTCACCACATAAATACTGAATGCACTACACACACTGCATGCACTACACAAACAGACACTGTATCCACTTCCACACACAAAGACAGTGTAGTCAACACACACTGCATACAATACACATTACATCCACGACACTAAAACAGACGGCATCCACTACACACACTGTGTAGAACACACTGCATAACATAATGGATGATGACGTGCTTTTGGTGCGGGGGGACAACAACAGCACAAAGTTTTGGGCCGACCCTGGGTCTAGGTGCCTTTAATGTTTCTTTAATGTTCTTACATTATCAGTTATGTAGTCCTCTGGAGCCAAATTTTCCTACCCTTTAAACTGTACAGACCAACTGTATTTAGGCAAAATAGCTCAATTCGAAAACAGCTAGGATGGATAATTTTTTTTTTCCAGAACAGTTATTTTTGCCTCACTTTTCAGATTTCAATTCGGACTTTTAGTAAATAAACCCTTACAGACTTATTCACTAAGCTCCAAACTGCAACAAATAATAATCAGAATGTTAAAATTGATGCTAAAGTAACCATATGATACCGGAGAAACTGACGGAAGCCAAGCACAGAGAGATGGACACAGGTTTTTTCAGGAAGGAAGAGATTCTTTATTCGGTTCACCGATCGGGACTCAGAGGGACTAATGTCACCAAAATACAGCAAGTTCTGAGCCCCGGACAATAGTGCAGGCTCCTTATATAGGCACATAACTCCTCCCATATTAAGCTCCACCCGCACATTCTCTTGACCAATCAATACAAATAAAAATTAACTTCCTGCTTGACCGCATGGCTTGTCCAGCACAATGGAGGAGGGGAATACTACATCCTGTATTCTCGCACATGCTCCGTACACTACTGATCGTATCTTGCCTCGTGCAACCAACTGATCGATACGTCAGCATATGCACGTACACATGCCACGTGGTAACCTCGGCCTACTAAATTTATTTTTACCGAGATTCCACCAAATTCCCCCCTTTGATGCCTCTTGATATTTCACAATTACTTGAGGCATCACTTAACCTTGGTTTGCATACACCGCAAGTTACCATGAACCAGACCAAACTTGTCTATGATGTGAATCTTTCAACACTCATCTTCCTGCATTGGTTCTCCCTGATCTAGAGCCTTATATTTATAAATTGCCATTATCTGTGCAGCAGCCTTCCTCTCTGCTATATTTTCTATCAGGCTTTGCACAGACCTAACTACTAAGGGTATAAGACATGGCAGGAGTAGACACAACATTAAAATCAGTAGGACTCCACCTACCAATGCCTTAAGCCCTCCAAACTGCTCATACCAGCTACCAAACCAACTACTTGGATTGTACCCTTTCCATACCTGAGTAGGCACATGTGCTAGTTTAACCATATGGCTAGTAAGCTCAGCTATTGCTTGCCCTTCGTCATCTATTTGAAGACAGCAATTGCTCAGGTTAAACTTCCCACATACACCTCCCTCTACTGCCAATAGGTAATCCAAGGCTAATCTATTTTGGTATACTGCTGTCCTCATCCTGGTATTATGCTTCGCTAGAAGATTGAGCGCTTGTGAGGTCTCATTAGTAATAATCTCAACCACCGCCTGTAACCTTATAATGCGGTTGAGCATATAAATTGGGGTTCTATATCCAAAGGTACCATCCTCTGCCCACATGGCTGGCCCATAATACTCTATAATACGCTGGGGAGGCCATTCATCATCTTCCCAGGCGCCTATCTCTATGGGTCCCCTTTTCTTCCTATGATTCACATCATACACTTTAACACCTAAAGTCTCACCTGTTTCAATAGGTAACAAGAAGAAGGATGGTTTGAGCATACCCAACACACATGCCCCTTCCCAGTCCTGTGGCAACTCCGAATAGGCTTTCTTACCACAGATCCAGTACAAATTTGCTGGGGCTTTCCAACTAGATGTGATGGATAAATCAAACCACACGTCCTTTAAATTGGCGTATCTTGCAAACGGGTTAGATGGTTCTGAGACATTTGAAGCCGACCACCAAGTTGTATTCTTTGTATCATCATCATAAGCTTTTTGCCCTAGACAAGTTAATTCTCCTACAGAAGTATTATACATCATTCCTTTCCTTGCTATGCAAACATAACCTATGATGGAGGTCTTTAATCTCCACTCAGATTTACCTCATATGATAATCGGCTTGTGAAGATATTAATTGTTCAACTGCCTTAGAACCGGACATTACCTCCTTTGCTTCCCAAGGCCATTGGTCTCCCATGTTAGTACCTCCACACACACAGCAGTTGGTAACATTAAGACTACCGGCAATACTTTCAGCTAAATCAATGAACAGGTTTTTAGCATTATGGGGGATCTTATTATCTATACTCATTTCTTCATAGAAGGAATGGTATACCTGATGAGTTTGGGAGGTTACCGTATCGGTCTCTATCCCTATAAACAATACTGTCCCAGGGTCTAAACCCGTCCCGTATATTTGAAACCCAAATAAATTACCATATTTATCTAAGAACTTGTCGGGGTTATTTATAAGAATATGGACCGGATTGCATTCCATAGACTTACAGTATGGATTGGTAGGCAACTTAGTCACAATCATGTCCTTGTCTGCTGTCTGTCCCCAAGTTGCCCACCCCACACAAGACCAATATGGGCAAAAGTTATAATCTCTATTTGGGCATCTAGGACTCACATACTTATTTTTACTGCTGGGACAAATATATTTATTGTTAGACCCATACGTTCTCTCCCATCTAAGATCCCCACATACATTCCACGGCTTTCTACCACTTGATATCGCCTTACATGCATCAAATAGCAGAACACCCGAAGAATGTACGGATTCTAATACCGTTTTGTTAATTAGGGTCCCCTGAGGATCTCCATTCCTGAGAGTCAACCAAATTGTACGGGGTTGATACTCCGGACTGAAGCACTTAGGTTCTCCTACTCCTAAATGGCACACACTATATTCTATATTTAAGTATCTACATCTTGATACATCTCCTTTACACTCGTATTGCGAATGCCAAATTAGGGTCTGGGAAATATGGTTACCTGTTCTTGTAGTCTTAATGCATACCTCACAGCTAGGAGTGTCGGTACCTCTACCTTCCTGAATATAAAAATACACATATAAAAACATTATCAGAAACACATCTTTCGTCGTCATCCTCAGTCTTCGTCCGTGCGATGGCACCTCAGCTTCCAGGATGTAAGGGCTGCAGGGAATGGAGTTCTGCTCGTCTTCACAGGGGTCTCTTTGAGACTTTTCCTGACTTTTATACTACACGTCGGTGAGCGGACAGGCTTTATTATGGCCTTCTCACTCACTTACCAATCTCTGAAACAATAAAATTTGTAATCCACAAGGTTCCTCATCACTCCGACTGAGTCGTGCGCTTTAACCGGATCTTGCAGGGATTCTCTGGATCTGCTGTAGCTTGCCAAGAATCGACCGCTGCTGGTTTAACCCTGGAGTGATGTATCCACGGAGTCACTTCGGCTACTTTTATCGCTGTAGGGGTAGACAAAAGAACAACATAAGGACCTCTCCACTTGGGCCCTAACGGTACATTATTCCACTCTTTAATCCACACTTGGTCTCCTGGGTGGTAACTATGAACTGGGGATAAATATTCACAGGTAATCTATCTTGTACCCATTTCTGTACCTCCTCCATAGTCTTACCCAACTCTACAACCTGCTGCCGAGTAATTCCTTCTCCCAACTGACTCAAATCCCCCCTTAAGTTACCAAGTACGGGAGGTGGTCGCCCATACATGATTTCAAAAGGAGAGAGGCCCATCCTTCTGGTAGGTGTACTGCGGATTCGCAATAGAGCTATGGGCAAAAGAACGTTCCACTTAAGTTGGGTTTCCTGACACATTTTAGCCAACTGGTTCTTAATAGTTCTATTCATTCTCTCTACCTTACCAGAACTCTGGGGTCTATATGCCGTATGAAGCCTCCACTTTATACCAAGCATATGAGTCAGTTGTTGTAGGCATTGATGAACAAAAGCTGGACCATTGTCCGATCCTATAGAGCAGGGTAGTCCATATCGGGGTATTATTTCTCGTAGCAGGAATCTCACAACTTCTCCTGCTTTCTCTGTACGAGTAGGACATGCTTCTACCCAGCCTGAATAGGTGCACACAACTACCAGTAGGTAGCGATGTCCACCAGATTTAGTCATTACTGTATAGTCAATCTGTAGATCGGACATGGGGAGTCCCCCCATAAACTGGACTCCTGGTGGCTTTACTGGTCCTTGCCTTGCATTATTTTTAGCACACGTTACACATCTTCGTACAGGGGCGGACTGACCGGTCGGGCATTTCGGACATGGTCCGAGGGCCCGGCCGGGAGGGGGGCCCGCCATCAGGGGGCCCGGCCGCCCCTTTAAATGCTGCAGCCGCCTGAGCGCTCTCTTAAGAGCGCTCAGGCGGCTGCAGCTTCTCACCCCCCTCCCCGTAGCGTGGCCGAGAGGCTCTGCGTCCGCGGTGCCGGCCGGAGTTATAGGAAGGTGCACACACACTGAGTGTGCACCTTCCTGTCAGTCCGGCCGGGTACAGGAAACAGAAACTCATGTTCCGCGCGGAACAGGAGTTTCTGTTTCCTGTACCCGGCCGGACTGACAGGAAGGTGCACACTCAGTGTGTGTGCACCTTCCTATCAATCCGGCCGGCACCGCGGACGCAGAGCCTCTCGGCCACGCTACGGGGAGGGGGTAAAAAGAGAGAGAGAGGGAGGGAGGGAGGGAGGGGAGGGGGGGGGAGTTAAAAGAGAGAGGGGGGGAGTTAAAAGAGAGAGGGGGAGGGGGAGTTAAAAGAGAGAGGGGGAGGGGGGGTTAAAAGAGAGAGGGGGAGGGGGGGTTAAAAGAGAGAGGGGGAGGGGGGGTTAAAAGAGAGAGGGGGGTTAAAAGAGAGAGGGAGGGGGGGTTAAAAGAGAGAGGGAGGGGGGTTAAAAGAGAGAGGGGGGGTTAAAAGAGAGAGGGAGGGGGGGTTAAAAGAGAGAGGGAGGGGGGTTAAAAGAGAGAGGGAGGGGGGGTTAAAAGAGAGAGGAGGGGGGGTTAAAAGAGAGAGGGAGGGGGGGTAAAAAGAGAGGGGGGGGTTGTTAAAAGAGATGGGTTAAAAGAGAGAGGGAGGGGGGTTTAAAAGAGGGAGGGGGGTTTAAAAGAGGGAGGGGGTTAAAAGAGAGAGGGAGGGGGGGTTAAAAGAGGGAGGGGGTTAAAAGAGAGAGGAGGGGTTAAAAGAGAGAGGGAGGGGAGGTTAAAATAGAGAGGGGAGGTTAAAAGAGAGAGGGGGGGTTAAAAGAGAGAGGGAGGGGGGTAAAAAGAGAGAGGGAGGGGGGGTAAAAAGAGAGAGGGAGGGGGGTAAAAAGAGAGAGGGAGGGGGGTAAAAAGAGAGAGGGAGGGGGGTAAGAAGAGAGGGGGGTAAGAAGAGGGAGGGAGGGTAAGAAGAGGGAGGGGGTAAGAAGAGAGAGAGGGGGTAAGAAGGGAGGGGGGAGTAAGAAGAGGGGGAGGGGGAGTAAAAGAGGAAGGGGGGAGTAAGAAGAGGGGGAGGGGAGAGTAAGAAGAGGGGGAGGGGGTAAGAAGAGGGGAGATTAAGAAGAGAGGGGGGAGTAAAGGGGTAAGAAGAGGGGAGGGGGGAGTAAAAAGAGGAAGGGGGAGTAAGAAGAGGGGGAGGGGGGTAAGAAGAGGGGGGGGGAGTAAGAAGAGGGAGGAGTAAGAAGAGGGAGGAGTAAGAAGAGGGGGAGGGGGAGTAAGAAGATGGGGAGAGTAAGAAAGGGGAGTAAGGAGAGGGGGAGGGGGGAGTAAGAAGAGGGGAGAGTAAGAATGGGGGTAAGAAGAGAGTGGGGGTAAGAAGAGGGGGAGGGGAGGGGGGGTAAGAAGAGGGGGAGGGGGGAGTAAGAGGAGGGCAATTGCCCCCTCCCCTGTCCGCAGGCACCGTGCGGGCAGCCGGCAGGGGAGGGTGGAAGAGAGGACCCGGGAGCTCAGCCTGCAGCTCCTCTGGGTCCTTCTTGCGCGAGCACAGATCGTTGCCGCGGTTACCACGGCAACGTTACGGCTCTTGCAAGAGTAAACTCTAGCCCTGGAGCTACGGGCTAGAGTTCACTCTCAACACTGTGACCACCAGGTATTCCTGGTGGTCACAGTGGTGAGAGTGAACTTTAGCCCCATAAACACACTGCCCCCACACCATACACATTCACACACTGCCCCCCATACACACACACTGCCCCCACACACACCATACACACACACTGCCCCCACACACACCATACACATTTACACACATTGCCTCACACACACACACATACACTGCCCACCCATACACATACAGCCCCCCATACTAACATTGCCACACACATACACAGCCCCCTCGTACACACATTGCCCCACACACCCTACACATTCACACACTACACCCCCTCACACACACTGAACCTTTCACACAGACTGCACCCCTTACACATTGCACCACTGCTCCTATACCCTACTACAGCCTCATATCCCAGCAGACCCCAGGTAAGTTGTCAAACTGTTCTTAAACGGTTTGACTACTTACTCTGGGAGGGGGGCCCGGCCCTCCTGGCACCATAACGACTACACAGAGTAGTAGTGGTTATTGTGCATGGATTATTTCTTTAAATAATCTACGAGTGCCCCAGTAGCCAGCAAGCCAGCCAACCCACAGGCCAGCCAGCCCACAGGCTGGCCAGTAGACAGCCAGCCAGTCTACAGGCCACCAGTTAGGCTTAAAGCCAGCAACCCCACAGCCTGCCAACCGCAGCCAGCAAGCCACAGCCTGCCAGCCAGCAAGCCACAGCCTGCCAGCCGCAGCCAGCAAGCCCACAGCCTGCCAGCCGCAGCCAGCAAGCCCACAGCCTGCCGGCAGTAGCCAGTAAGCCCACAGCCTGCCAGCAAGCCCACAGCCTGCCAGCCGCAGCCAGTAAGCCCACAGCCTTCCAGCAAGCCCACAGCCTGCCAGCCGCAGCCAGCAAGCCCACAGCCTGCCGGCAGTAGCCAGCAAGCCCACAGCCTGCCAGCAAGCCCACAGCCTGCCAGCCGCAGCCAGTAAGCCCACAGCCTTCCAGCAAGCCCACAGACTGCCAGCCAGCAACAGTAATTAAGGTAAGAGGAGCCAACTTGGCCTAGGTATCAGCTATGTTGTGTTGCTATATTGTGAATAGGAACCAGAGTGTTGGAGAGACCCCCCTCCAGGCCCCATTAGACTCCATTGTAGTCTCTAATGGGACCTGGAGGAAATTCTTTCTAACACACTCTCTAAAGGACACTGAGATAGCCTCTGCTAGAATGCTCCCCCCCTCCATGGCCCATTAGCCCTCAATTGTAGTCTCTACTGGGGCCTGGAGGCGACTGTTTCCAGCAGGGACACTGAGATGGCCTCTGTTAGAAAGACCCCCTTCCAAGCCTGTTAGACTCCATTGTAGTCTCTAATAGGGCCTGGAGGGGATTCTTTCTAACACACTCTCTAAAGGACACTGAGCTAGCTTCTGCTAGAAAGATCCCCTCCATGGCCCATTAGCCCTCAATTGTAGTCTCTACTGGGGCCTTGAAGGGATTATTGCACTTTTGTTCCTTGTGTCTAAAGATTGTGTAGGGTGTGGCTGGAGGCGGTGCATGGAGGCGGGACATGGGTGGCGCTTGCTGCGGAGTATGGGTGGGGCCTGTAAGGGGGCCCTTGATTTATTTTGCCCGGGGGCCCTGAGGGTTCTCAGTCCGCCCCTGTCTTCGTACAATGGCCTGAGTCAAGTTGGTCAATCTTGGTATGTAGAAATGTTTTCTGAGAGATTCTTCCGTGCTGTCTCTCCCAGAATGTGTCCCGTTGTGATAGTTTTGGACAATTTCTACCGCTAGTGATGCTGGAATGACTATTCTTCCATCTTCTAACTGATACCATTTGTTCTCCAAATACTTTCCAGGTTCAGTCTTTAACCCCAAAATCACATGTTGTAAATCCCTTTTTAAAATTCTTTACCATACAACCTAAGGGATCCAAAATCGTCGACTCCGACGCGCCCATACTTATCAATGGAGCGACGTTGACAACGAATACTATGCACACGTTCTATTCAACAGTCACACCCGTTTCTTCCGGCAACAGCACCATGTGGTACAGTTACCAAGTGAAACGTACACAATAACACAATAAACACTCAGGGAATTCCCGTACACACACAGCTGTTACACCAGTCACTAAATAATCAATATTATGCCCTTTGGCGTAACTATACAGTCACCCACGCTATAATTCTCTATATATGAATTACCCGTCTATAACACACCCCAGTAACATCGTCTTTTACAATTAGTAGTTACAGTACGGTTAGCATAGGTCAAAGTACAATTTAAGGTCACAATGCAATTATTAGTGGTTATGGTGTTAAACATGCAATAGACGACAATGATTAGTACTTATATACAATGTCAGTAAATATACAGGGTTATGGTACCGTGCACTATAATACAGCAACACACTATTAACACTCACGCTAGACGGCTGAGCTCGCGCTATCTAACAAGATATACACTTTACTAACAATCTTTAACACATATACAATCCCAACTAAACTATTGGCCAGTACCTTGATGGACTACCTAAAACTATCTACATCCGTTTTGGTTAGCCACACTGCCCAAGCACCACATATAGCGAACTAGAGGGCGGAATTTACAACAGAACCCTTTTAGTCTTTCTACTCTATCAATAGTCTGGTGGGTTCCAAATTTACACGCCTTCCCACTTAGCCAAGATAGGTTGAGAGCTAGCAAACGATAATGTACATCAGAGTCTGCTTAGTCTCCCGGTCCCTCCGACCTAGCGAACAAATTGTACACCCTAGAACGCTAGTCTAGACAAGACACCGGTGTCCGGCTAGGGCTATTTACACAGAACCCCGCCTGACTCCAAACCAAATCAAACGGTCTTACTAAAGAGCGTTCGATTGAGCGGTGCGCCTTCGCTCCTTCCCTCCGACAGAGGGGGCAGATTCCATACACAGATTTAAACCCCTTATGGGCCTACCGCACAATCGGTATACCCCTAGTGGGTCCGCCGTCTAAAACAGCGGTCGTCTTACCTCCTCGTTCCTGAACCTGAGTTCACACTCATCGACGGGGACACCCCAGCACTTACTACGTAGAGGCCGATGATCTCCTGGACAACAGACCAGTGGCGCCGAGACGAAGGGAGGTCCATGCAGAAGTTCAGGGGTGCAGCCGTAGAGAACGTGGGCAAAGATAGACCGTCTCACGCCTCTGCTTCTCAGCTACCGTTGAACGATGAGCTTCCCGGCCAATGCACCAAATGATACCGGAGAAACTGACGGAAGCCAAGCACAGAGAGATGGACACAGGTTTTTTCAGGAAGGAAGAGATTCTTTATTCGGTTCACCGATCGGGACTCAGAGGGACTAATGTCACCAAAATACAGCAAGTTCTGAGCCCCGGACAATAGTGCAGGCTCCTTATATAGGCACATAACTCCTCCCATATTAAGCTCCACCCGCACATTCTCTTGACCAATCAATACAAATAAGAATTAACTTCCTGCTTGACCGCATGGCCTGTCCAGCACAATGGAGGAGGGGAATACTACATCCTGTATTCTCGCACATGCTCCGTACACTACTGATCGTATCTTGCCTCGTGCAACCAACTGATCGATACGTCAGCATATGCACGTACACATGCCACGTGGTAATCTCGGCCTACTAAATTTATTTTTACCGAGATTCCACCACACATACTGTTAGTGATACTCACTATACTCCAAAGCGAATTAAATCAGAATGGAAACATAATCTAAAACGTTCTCCATCTCAACCATAGGCGCAACCTGGCTATTTTTTGCCTCAGTTTTGTCGTCCGGATTTAATTTGCAAAGATGTGCATTTTAATATGGAACCCTGAAATGTAGTATTCACTTAATTTGGAATTGGCATTAGTTTAAATTGAAGTACAAAGTCACTGTACTACAAGCATAGTTAACTTTCTCACTTGACAATTCTCACTTTAGTGAATAATGGAACATGTTTATAGATCATCAATTTTACCCCCCAATTCTTTTATATTTATTTTAAATTGCTATAATTCAAAGTTTGAAGAATAAGCTTGTGGGTGTAATGTTTCTGGCTGACTGTACACTTCCTCTAGAGAGGCTGTCAGAGCACTGTACTCCCTTAGTTTGACATTGCACACACACACATATAAAGAGTTTTCATAAAACCAGAGCGTTTTTGATCCTGTGACCCTTGACACAGTTACATTGTGCACTTTGTGAATAAAGTTGCAGCGTTTTGAATGACGGCATTCAGACATGGCAGCAGCACTGAAAGCCTGTGTCCAGCGCTCAGCTCTGCTGAGGACAGGAAGGGCTGTGCAAGGATTGAGGGTAAGATGGCTAAGCACCAGTCGCCCTTTTTGGGATATTTCTACAACTTGCTCGCCGTGTCAGTATCCTGGGGGGGAGGTCAAAGGGCTGCATTGCTTTTTGTGATTTGTAAAACTACAACTACCGTGATGCTTTGCTAGCCTTATTGGTAGGAAAGGATATTGGACATTGTAGTTCTATATAAACTGGTGGTGGGTTCATTTTAGGTCACCCTGGGCTAAGCAGTCACCCTATATAAAGAGCTTTACGAGCATTTTACAGTGTTTGTGATCAGTGGTGATCACAGCTAGTCATATGATTATAACATCTTTATATCTGCCTATATATATCTATACCCCAATAGTATTTTAGGTTTTCACTTTAGGTGCTGCTAGTCACTGGTTTTGTTCATTAAGAAATGACTGGGAGACATAGTTGTTTCTGTAATATTCTCTAACTATTGCAGGGGTGACCTAAAAGTACCTCATTGGTTTAGAACTACAACTCCCATCATCAACGAATCAAAGCATCATATTCTGGGGTTAAAACTGTGTAATATTGAATTTGGCACTTTAGTGGAAATGGCCATTACAAGCTATCTTGATGTATGTTATTGGTGTACTTCTGTATATATCAAATATGGAGAGAGTTTAACATACACTGATCATCTATTTAGCATATTTAAAATGCCCATTCTTGCACAGATACAAACATGATATATTTTTTTTATAATTCAATCCAAGCATAATTGTAAAAGTAGAATACTATGAAAATCCCACTGGCAGCTATGGTGACTGTCCCAAACTTACAAGGTTGTTTACAAAAGTGAGAATTCAAAGTGAATTTCAAGTTTAAGGTCAGAGTAGCCAAACTGAAAATACAGCTGACTTAGAACTTTTCCAGTTCAGCAATTTTTTGACCTTTAAATTTAGAAATTCACCTTGAATTCTTGTAGTGAATAACCCTGTGAGAACTGTGCTCCAGCATTCTTCTGTATACATGGTCCCAAACTCTTTCATGCAAGTTAATTTACAAGAATCTGTTTGATTACATACAGCACCAAATGCACTTTTATATTCATGGATTAATAAAATACAATTGTTATATTCATCCACCCTCTTTTTTTGTGTTTTTAAACACAAAGTTTAAAAAGAAGCAATTAAACCTGCCTGTATTCCAGAGTCATGACCGTGTCCTCGGCAGCTGATCAGTCATGATCTTGATCTTGGCCCAGTCCAATGCTTCTCATAGAAAATCATCAGGGGCATTAAAGGGATACATTAAAGGGACACTCCAGGCACCCAGACCACCCATTGTAGTGGTCAGACAGCCACTAGAGGGACTTCTGTGTTCTTAGAACATGAAAAGTGTTTTAAACGACGCTGAACGTTCTCACGCTCTGCATGAGGACCTCCAGCGTTGCCAAAATCCTGAATAATGCTTTCCTATGGGGAGGTCTAATGCGTGCACACGCACTGCCATTGCCGCTCTTGCGCATTAGGTTTCCCCCACCGACTATGTTTTCCTGGCACTGGAGAGTCCCTTTAATATGTCATGGTTTTGGTGCTTACAGTGTCCCTTTAAAAGCTGAACCTGTTTTACTTTTGCAATATGATATTTGTGTCCGTGTGTAACCTAGACTCTACAACCCCTCGCCCCTCCCTCTCAGTTATCTGAATCAAAGCCAAAAAATGTCAGAACAGAGGGCACAAGCCCCTTAATTAACCCCTTAACGCCGTTACGGCGTTCTATGCCGTCGCGACTTTAAAGGGCTTTAAAGCCGTTGCGGCGGCATAGAACGCCGTAACGGCTTAAGCCCCCAGAAGATCGCAAATACTCACCTCCACCACAAACCTCTTCTGGAGGGCTGCCTGACAGCCCAGGCAGCCCCCCCATGGCAAATGAGGCGCCCAGGGGCCATGTGATCGCTCTCAAAGAGCGATCACATGGCCCCCTATAGCTGGCTGTGGATCTGCCAGCAGGGGGACTGTCTGAAATATCAGACAGTCCCCGTGCTGGTAGGAAGAATAAAAAAAAATTATTAAACATGTGTAAAATTAAATTAAATGTGTGTGTATGTATATGTAACGTCATACAAAGTGTATTTTAATATTAATATTAGTATATATTAATATTAAAATACACTTAGAATGACGTTACATATATATAATGTGTATGTGTATATATATATATATATAATATATAATTTTGGTAACAAAATACACTTAGAATGACATTCTATATATAAAATACAAATAACCGCAAATATATATATATATATATATATATATATATATATATATATATATATATATAGATATATATATATATATATATATAGATATATATATATATAGATATAGATAAATACATATAATTACATAAAAGATTACATTAGTATACACGTAGAATTTAAATGCATATATATTAAAATTCTACGTATATATTTAAGTAATTTTTTAATATTATGTCATTTGATTAATTAACCCCTTCAGGACGGGTGACGGACGAGGTCCGTCATCCAGGGGATACCCTTAACGACGGATGACGGACCTCGTCCGTCACGCGGTAAAATTAACCCCAGATCGCCGCAATTGCGGCGATCGTGGGGTTAATGGTGCTCCGGTCTGCCTCTGCATTAGAGGCAGACTGGGAGCACCGGATCGGGCTGCCCCTGTACATGTGCCCGCTCTGACAGCATGTCTGAGCGGGCACATGTGCTCTGCATACTCACCTCCGCCTCCCTACACTTCCGGGTTCAGTGTGAAGTGCAGGGAGACGGATCTTCAGTGATCCTGCCCCCTGGTGTTAAAAAAATAAAGTACAATTAAAATCCCTCCCCCATTTACCCCCCCTTTACCCATATTAATAAAAAATTAACCCCTTCCCTGCCAATTGATCACTGGCTACAGTGATCAATTGGCAGGGATTACATTTTAATATGATCTGATTTTTTTTTTTTTAACCCTCAGGGGTTAAATTTATTTTATTAATTAATTTAAATATTTTAAAATTATAAATTTAGCTAGCTGGGGAGGGTGGAAGTTAGCGGGGAATTGGGGGAATTAGTGTTAGGCTAACTAGGGGTTAACGTTAAAAAAAGTTTTAAAATAAGCTTTAAAAAGTTAAAAAATTAAGTAAAAAAAAAAGCTTTAATAACGTTTAAGTAAAAAATAAAAAAAAATAAACCCTTTACCCAGTCCAAATAAAAATTAACCCCTTCCCTGCCAGTCTATCACTGCCTACAGTGATCAAAATACAGATCACAGTATTATACTGTGATCTAATTTTTTTTTAACCCCCGACGATTAACTTTTATTTATTTGTTAACCCTCAGGGGTTAAATTTATTTAATTAACTAATTTTAAATATTGTATAATTAAATATTTTGCTAGCTGGGGTGGGTGGGAGTTATGGGAAAATGGGGAATTTACTGTTAGTGCTGCTTACTGCTAGTTAGGGGTTAACGGTAAAAGAAAAAGCTTAGAAAAATGTTAAATCTGTAAAAAAAAGTTTTACGAAAGTTTAGGAAACTTTAAAAAAATTAATAAGCAAAACAAAAGTTTAAAAAATAGTTTTAAAAAGTAAAAAAGTTTTAAAAAGTAAAAAAATACATTTAATAACGCTCATTACCACTACACCTGGTACAAGCTAGCGGAAAAATGATCCCACGCTAAGGTTCAAAATATGCCTTTTGAAATACCCTGGGATGTCTTCTTTAAGAAATGGTATGGCTTTATGGGGTATTTGGATTATATAGCCTGGTAAAATACTCTAAAATGGGACATGGGCACAGCGTAAAAATGTAAAGTTTGAAAAAAATGGAATGGCTGTGTCCCAAATGTGCCCCTCCGATGTCCACATATACCTGGTAAAGGTACATACGGGGGTATTTTTTGTACTTAGCCGACATAGCTGAGCAACATATAAAGTATTATAGAGTGGTGGTACACATAAGGTTTGCAAAATATACTGTGCAAACTCACTTTGTGTGTCAAAAAGGCAGAAAAAACGCTTATGACCACTACACCTGGTACAAGCTAGCGGAAAAATTATCCCACACTAAGGTTCAAAATATGCCTTTTGAAATACCCTGGGGTGTCTACTTTAAGAAATGGTAGGCCTTTGTGGGGTAGTTTGAATTTAAAACCTGCGAAGATGCTTGGAAATTGCACATAGGCCCAGCGTCAAAATTCAAAGTTCTGTAAAAACTGATATGGCTTGGTCTCCAATATGCCACTGTAGCTTCACAAAATAGTGCCAAAGACATTCATTGGGGATGTCTTTTTACTCAGAAGACTTAGCTGAGCATAATTTGGAGGTTTTGAACTTAGTGACACATATGAAATATACAAAATGCCCAGCAAAAATGCAATCCGTATGTCAAAAAATGCACAAAATTATTTTTTACCACATACTTTGGCATATATTGGTGAAAAAATGGGGGCATGCTAAGGCACAATCTGCACCTTATGATATACCCTGGAATGTCTACTTTTACAAATGGTAGGCCTTTGTGTTTTTTTTTTTTGAACCGTCAAACTGTTATAATACCCCAAATGGAAGCATAGGCTCATTAAATCCGTCTCTCAAAATTCTACTGTGAATACTGAAAAGGACAGGTCTCCTGTATGGCACTGTAGCTTCACGAAATAGTGCCATAGACATACAATGGGGGTGTCCTTTTACTCAGAAGACTTAGCTGAGCATAATTTGGGGGGTTTGAACTTAGTGGCACATATGAAATATACAAAATGCCCAGCAAAAATGCAATCCGTATGTAAAAAATGCACAAAATTATTTTTTACCACATACTTTGGCATGTAATGGTAAAAAAATAGGGGCATGTTAAGGCACAATATGCACCTTATGAGATACCCTGGAGTGTCTACTTTTACAAATGGTAGGCCTTTGTGGGGGGTTTTGAACAGTCAAACTGTTATAATACCCCAAATGGAAGCATAGGCTCATTAAATCCCTCTCTCAAAATTCTACTGTGAATACTGAAAAGGACAGGTCTCCTATATGGCACTGTAGCTTCACAAAATCGTGCCAAAGACATACAATGGGGGTACCGTTGTACTCAGCAGAAGTAACTGAACACATAATAAAACTTTGTACAGATATAGCACACACCAACTTTACAAAATACACACAAGAAGTTCTTTGTTATAAGTTTGTGTGCCAAAAACTAAATAAAACACAATTTTACTCCAATATTTAGCAGAGGTTGGCGGTAAAATGGCTACGTAGAAAGTTTCAAAACAACCTTAGGTAAATAGCCTGTGATGTCTACTTTATATAAATATATACTTTTGTGTGGCAATTTTGTTTTCTTTTATGGCCATTAGGCTTACAAGACAAACATACCAAATTCTAAAATCGCTCCACATTAAAATTTTATTTTACTCCTTGTGCTTTGTGACCTGTAACTACCAAAAAAAACTGAAAATCCCAGACACATTATATATTCTGTAAATCAGAACAAATAAATGAATTTATTTTTAATTACTTTCCTTAACCTGCACTAATTAGGCACACATTATGATTGCAAAAACTGTAAAAAAACAAAACAATATTTTTCATTTTTTTTTATAATAAGTAAGCATTTATATATATATATATATATATCTATATATATATATATATATATATATATATATATATATATCTCAAATTAAAGCCCTTTCTGTCCTTTAAAAAAACAGTATATAATATGTGCCGGTGCAATAAATGAGAGAGATGCAAATTGCAGTTGAACGCAAACAGCAAGAAAATGCAAAAATAGCTTGTGTCATTAAGCGTAAGTCAAGCTTCTGAAGCTGTGTCCTTAAGGGGTTAAAATTTGATTTACATGCCTGACAACACAGGGAGAAAGTGTAGAGAATTTAATTCGCAAGCACTATATTTGACCCTGTAACTCTCAAAGACACCATAAAACCTGTACATAGGGGGTACTGTTTTACTCGGGAGACTTCGCTGAACTCAAATATTAGTGTTTAAAACTGGTAAATTGTATTACAACGATGATATTTTAAGTAAAAGTGAA
Source organism: Pelobates fuscus (assembly GCF_036172605.1). Classification (NCBI taxonomy): domain Eukaryota; kingdom Metazoa; phylum Chordata; class Amphibia; order Anura; family Pelobatidae; genus Pelobates; species Pelobates fuscus. The sequence continues at coordinate 66,739,559 of NC_086320.1, read as the reverse complement.
GTTTTTTGCATTTTTTACAAACTTTTATGGACTATATTATTGTTGTAATATGTTTTACTGTTTTAAAACACTAATATTTGTGTTTAGTAAAGTCTCTCGAGAATAACAGTAACCCCCCCCCCCCCCATGTACAGGTTTTATGGTGTTTTGGAAAGTTAGAGAGTCACATATAAGGCTTGCATTTCATTTTTTTGACATTGAAATTTGCCAGATTAGTTATGTTGCCTTTGAGATCGTATGGTAGCTCAGGAATAAGAATTACCCCCATGATGGCATACCATTTGCAAAAGTAGACAACCCAAGGTATTGCAAATGGGGTATGTCCAGTAATTTTTAGTAGCCACTTAGTCACAAACACTGGCCAAATATTAGTTTTTTGCTTTTTTCACACAAACAAATATGAACGCTAACTTTGGCCAGTGTTTGTGACTAAGTGGCTACTAAAAAAGACTAAACATACCCCACGTTCAATACCTTGAGTTGTCTAATTTTTCAAATTTGTATGCCATTATCGGGGTAATTCTCATTCCTGGGCTACCACATCGTCTCAAAGGTAACATTACTAATCTGGCAAATTTCAATTTGAAAATGGAACGTTCTATATTTGACCCTGTAACTTTCCAAAACACCATAAAACCTGTTAATGGGGGGTACTGTTGTACTCATGAGACATCGCTGATTACAAATATGTGCAGTTTTGTGCAGTAAAACCTAACAGTATTATGACATTTACAGCTAAAATGTGAGGCGGAACTACAAATTTTAATTTTTTTTTTTTTTTTTTTATCAGTTTTTATAATTTTATTCATAATAAATTGTTTCATATATAAATATTTGATATGAAATTAAAGCCCTGTTTCTCCTGAACAAAATGAAAGAGGTGAATTACAGTTGAACAGACATATAGCGCAAATTCCAGTTTTTGTTTACGTTTTGTTTTGATCAGAACGTGTAATATTGACTCCGTCCTGAAGGGGTTAACCTCATCGGTTCAAGGGTTCGGGAAATCCATTATTATTGTGCCAGTTGTGATATGTTCTTGATCCTCGTTTAGGTGGTTATCGTTCTGATGTTGTTGCCACTACTAATAGTATAATATTTTACATTGCAGGGTTACAATGTGAGGGGGACATGACATCTACCCACTGCATTAGGTTGAAGTGGTCTCCGTGCCTATAGTGTTCCTTTAAAAATGTATTTAGGAAAGTTACTTTAGAATGCTGGATTTTTGCATTTTATTATGCATATTTATTTTTTCTCAAGTTGAGACACGTCATGATGACTCTACTTAAATATGGCAGAGATAATGTCACTGCATCAGACTGCATTAGTAAGCTTAGAGGCATGTCAAAATTAGGGCAAATCTCTTTTCACTCTACAACGTCCTGAACTGTACGGTTTGCTATACCCGCGCTTAAGTCTCATTTTGCGACTAATACTATCTCGACAGCTGGGTGGAAATTGTTTAGCTAATGGTAAATAATTTACCAAAAACATAAAATCCAATCTAGTGGACTTTAGTAAAAATGTTATAGAATTGTAATACTTGATTCAAGTTAATTATTACTATCCTTTACTCGATGGGGTAGAAACCATACCTGAATACAGAACAGCTGATCGTGCCATCAGAGCTACAATGCCTTGCAAAAGTATTCACCCCCTTGACTTTTTACCGATTTTGTTACATTACAGCCTTAAGTTCAATTTTTTATTCATATGAAGTTTATGTGATGGATCAGAACACAATAGTCTAAGTTGGTGAAATGAGAAAAATATATACATAAAACTATTTTTTAGAAATAGAAAACAGAAAATTGGCATGTACGTATTCACCCCCGTTGTTATGAAGCCCATAAAAAGCTCTGGTGCAACCAATTACCTTCAGATGTCACATAATTAGTGAAATGATGTCCACTTGTGTGCAATCTAAGTGTCACATGATCTGTCATTACACATACACACATTTTTTGAAAGGCCCCAGAGGCTGCAACACCTAAGCAAGAGGCACCTCTAAGCAAACCCTGCCATGAAGACCAAGGAACTCTCCAAACAAGTAAGGGACAATGTTGTTGAGAAGTACAAGTCAGGGTTAGGTTATTTAAAAAAAAAAAAAAAAAAATATATATATAAATAAATAAATAAATATATATATATATATATATATATATATATATATATATATATATATACAAATCTTTGATCCCTAGGAGCACCATCAAATCTATCATAACCAAATGGAAAGAACATGGCACAACAGCAAACCTGCCAAGAGATGGCCGCCCACCAAAACTCACGGACCGGTATAGGACGACAATAAGCCTTACACTCCATAGAGTTGGGCTTTATGGCAGAGTGGTCAGAAGAAAGCCATTACTTTCAACAAAAAACAAAATGGCACGTTTTGGGTTTGCGAAAAGGCATGTGGGAGACTCCCAAAATGTATGGAGGAAGGTGCTCTGGTCTGATGAAATTTTTGGCCATCAAAGAAAATGCTATGTTTTGCGCAAACCCAACATATTACATCACCCAAAGAACACCATCCCCACAGTGAAACATGGTGGTGGCAGCATCATGCTGTGGGGATGTTTTTCAGCAGCCGGAACTGGGAAACTGGTCAGAGTTGAGGGAACGATGGATGGTGCTAAATACCAGGATATTCTTGAGAAAAACCTGTACCACTCTGTGAGTGATTTGAGGCTAGGACGGAGGTTCACCTTCCAGCAGGACAATGACCCCAAACACACTGCTAAAGCAACACTTGAGTGGTTTAAGGGGAAACATGTAAATGTGTTGGAATGGCCTAGTCAAAGCCCAGACCTCAATCCAATAGAAAATCTGTGGTCAGATTTAAAGATTGCTGTTCACAAGTGCAAACCATCCAACTTGAAGGAGCTGGAGCAGTTTTGCAAGGAGGAATGGGCAAAAATCCAGTGGTACGATGTGGCAAGCTCATAGAGACTTATCCAAAGTGACTTGGAGCTGTGATGGCTGCAAAAGGTGGCTCTAGAAAGTATTGACTTTAGGGGGTGAATAGTTATGCACATTGACTTTTTCTGTTAATTTGTCCTATTTGTTGTTTGCTTCACAAACAAAAAAATCTTCACAGTTGTGGGCATGTTTTGTAAATTAAATGATGCAAATCCTCAAATAATCCATGTTAATTCCAGGTTGTGAGGCAACAAAACATGTAAAATGCCAAGGGGGGTGAATACTTTTGAAAGGCACTGTATATTTAGGAAATGTTACATGGGGTAAATGGCAAATAATGGTTCTAGCCTGCAGCTTTGCATGCATAAGATATGGTGCAGAAACTACAGGGTATACAGGGCACATTCTTCTATGTGCCACGTTTAAACATGTTGAGGCCAAAGTCTCTCCTCATTGTTATCATCCGCATTGTTTTCAGGCGGTTTGAGTGGGTGCCTGCAGTGAGAAGCGTCTGTAGCTGCCCTTTGTGCAAATCCAGTTTTCTGACCATCGGGTGGGCAAGCCTACCTAGCAGCCCTCCCCCAGACTTCCTCTTCTTCTTCCACTTCCAGTCCTGCAGACTGGGAAAGAAGGAGTTTTCCAATGTGCAACTCCCTTCCTTTTGTGGCTTGTGGATGGAGGGCAGGGCTCTGTGAAATAACAGACCAGTGGAGAAAACGAACTCCGTGATAATGTGCCCTGAAATATGAGTTGCTGTGTACTGTTAGTGCAAGATAAAAATGTGTTGGGTCTTTGCAGGCTCTGATATTTACGGGATACAGGCGCAAGTCTTTTTTTACACTAGTGGCTTGAATAGAAGGCCTAGGGAAGGGTGTAAAACGTTAAAGGATAACTGTCAGCAGATGTATTTTATTTTTAAAGTTATTACATTTAATAATATTTTACATTTATTACATTTAGGTGTAGTGTTGGTGTTTGAATGCTTCGGTGTATAATGTTTTGAATGCTGTTGTGTATTCTCATATGCACAAGCACTCAGACGTGACACAGATACACAGGAGAAACATCCAAACTGCCAGCCCAGACTGGTGCAATAATAGTCAGTGGGCCCAGGGCAACTGACCAGGCTCCTCCTCAGAGATGCACATTGGTTGACCCTTAAAGGAGCACTATAGGGTCATGAATACATACATATATTCCTGACCCTGTAATGTTAAAAACGCCATCTGGCCCCCTCTTGCCAGCCTAAATATAGTAATATCTTAATTGTATTCAAGTCTGCAGCTGCTACCTCTGCCCCTGTTTGCCTGTGAACTGCCTCTGTCTGCTGACCGATATCATCAGAAGTAGTGGTCTGAGCCAATCACAATGCTTCCCCATAGGATTGGATTAGACTGTCAAGGAGGTAGATCAGGGGCAGAGCCAGTGCAACAGAACTCCAGTACTCCGACCGAGTCCCTCCGCCAAGTCTCCTTCCTCGTAGCGATCAGGGCCCCTGGAGCACTTCAGACCCAGTTGCCGAGGCTTGACTGGGATCACTTAGGGCCTTTTTCACCCTGGACCAAACACCAGAGGACACTTGGTAAAGGTTAAGCAGCAACTCTTTAATGAACACAGCACACATATTTTGAGCCCCCAACAACTCAATTTACATACAATAGATTGACAAGAGCACTATAGTACAAGGAAGGGAGGGGTCAGACAATAGCAAGTGCTGATGGGAGATTGAGGAGGAACAGGGCAGCTTGTTCAAACTGGTCTAGCAGTGTCCCTGGGACAATGCCCTGCTGGGGACACAATAGAACAGGAAAAAGGGGGAGTGAGAGAGGTACAGACAAGCAATACATTCAACATACCCTGCACAAATAATGGGCACAGGGTGACAAAAACACAAAAGGAATTTTGGGGCCCACACATAATGTCTGTCTTCCATCCACAGTGACGGTGACTACCGTCACAGCCAGCACAAGTCAAACACAGCCCTGACCAATCAGCATCTCCTCATAGAGAAATTGAATCAATGCATCTCCATGAGGAAAGTTCAGTGTCTGCATGCAGAGGGTGGAGACACAATGTGCAGCACTGCTCCAGGAAACGCCTCTAGTAGCCATCTAAGGATTGGCCAGTGGAGGTATGCCTAGGCTGTGATGTAAACACTGCATTTTCTCTGAAAAGGCTGTGCTTACGGCAAAAAGCCGGAAGGGGGTGATTCTACTCACCAAAACAAATGCAAAAAGCTGTAGTTGTTCTGGTGACTATAGTGTCCCATTAATGTTAGGGCCAACCAATGGGCCCCTTCAAGCTTGCAGGCCTGATCTTGACAGTATAGTAGGATGGATGGAGTCCCATGCAGTAAGTATGGATATTGCTGTTGATTCTGGCCTCCTCTTGGCCCCTCTGATGGTGCTGTGCCTGGGACAGCTTGGGGTCTGGGCCTAGCTTGCTTGCCAGAGCAACCAAAACACGCTACTAACATTTTCTCACTCTGTCCTTGGGCTGGAAGCAGGCGAGGCCCGCTGGTGAAAAGGCCGCACAACGCTCCAGACATATGCAGCGATCATTGGATACTATGGGCAGGC